>NC_091935.1:470000-655000 GCF_041260155.1 Ptychodera flava
TGTTTCTTGAAATTTTTTCTCAGAGAGGTTTAGTAAGTCAGAAGCGAGCCAGGATAGCTTGGAAAGAATAAGACTTCTCAATATGGTATTTTTTCAAAGAAGAGAAAGATTTCTTGTGGACCAGATGTTGAGGACAGACATCATAGATTTGATTTGGGGTATGTAGTTCATCTCAAAAAGTAGTGCCTTTATCAGTTAAGGGAATGATAACTCCAAGACAATTGATTGGATCATTCGACCATACAACCAGATTTCGAATGTTATACTTAATCCTTTAATGACGAAGGGACCCAATTTTATAAACCTTGGATTTATCAAAATTAACTTTAAGGCCAGAGATGTTTTTGAAGTTATCCAAAGTAAGCAAAACTTGATTGAGTGACTGTTCAGAGCCATACATAAAAAAATATTCGTGTCATCTGCGTACTGTGAGATTTTACGCTCATGGCCGCCAATAATAATACCTCGAATAGGGGAGTTGCCAATACTGCCAGGTTTAACTGTCTTCTAGGCGGTAATATCGGCAAACAGAAAGAGGGTCATGCGTAGTTAAAACAATACCACACATCCCGCTTAATGTCCGTCGTTTGTGCTGATCTGGTCCGTCTGATGAGACAGTGTTTCAATTTTCGCTGAGTTTATTTCTGTTTTGACTGACTGACATTACTGCTGGACAATCGTTACACCTGACAGTGTTAGCAATTCCTCAATTTAGACGGAATGTCTAGCTTCCGTATTGCCAGCGGTTTAACGCATACCACACACTAGTGTCTGCAGTGTCTGTCAGTTCTGTCTATCTGTCTTTGTCTCTCGTTGCATATCAATCATTAAACTCACTTGTTGCCAAAACGTTTAAAATCAATGAGAATACAGTAATTTTCAGGGAAAACGTACGTCACCTCGCATGTGTCGATTTCATGTTTAAATGTGTCGAATTAATGCTGATCTTAACTTTTGACATTTAAAAGCGATGGAAGACCAGAAAGACAGATCCGACGACACTTTATTTCAAGAAGTATTCATTTGTCAAAGCACGTTATTGCAGTTAACAGTATTGCCCTTAGTAATTGTCAATGGTGAAGTGGAAGATAAAGATGTACTCTAGCTGTGTAGTGTATACTCCTACCTTTCATTCTCGTCCTTCAAGGTTACCAGGCTAGGCTGAGTGTTAGCGTTACAACGGAAATAGAATCTAGGTTGAGAATACCTCCATATGCTACCATTTTAATCCGATGCTTCATTTTCTAATGAAATATATTTATTTATTCAAATTATATTATCGAGCCTGGCTCGAGTATGCTGATCAGGTTATGATAAATAGATATGACAATGAATATTCATTTGTCCAAATCGTTCACTGTATGTCTGTTTTTCACTAAAGGGGCACAGGGTTTGACAAATTGTGTCACAGCTAGATCTGGAATTGGGTATGACCGCATTATCAAAATTGGTTCATGTCAAACGCAAGTCAGAAGAGAGTGAGATTTGGGGCAAAGTTGGAGACACACAGGGACAAATAGTAAATATACATTCTGGGTGTTAGACATACATTATATGGTACATAAATTCCAGAGTAAGGTATCACGAATGGGCGACAGATTCTTAGTGAAGGAGGGTTTACTCACTGTCACTTGTATTCGACGGTACGTTCAACTATTTTACAGTCCTTGGTCATGTACGTAATGTGCATGTCGAGTAGACAAGTTGTATTGCTGTAAATCAACTGCAGTCCGCAAACCGACAGAACCGATGTCTGTCGAAGTCAGCACAGGAACAGACAGAATATTATCAGCAGCAACTGATATTGTCACAGAAATAGACAACAGTACATTCAGTTGTGATAAAAGTAGTATGTAGACATGGCACAGTTGAGCTATAGAGAATATATAATACCATACCTGTGACCCAGATGTCGATTGGTGCCCATGCTTTCTGTCAACATGTGTTGGTCTGATTTTATGCAGATAAGAGTTCACTGACCCGATATAGGACTACGGCCATCAAGACGATGTGTTGTGCAAATTCATTATGCAAACTCTACGGACAGTATCTTATGAATAAATTTGACTCTTACATTCTTTAATGTCAATAAACTAAATCAAATAGATAATTCTACATTCACAAGGCAAAGCAACCCGTGACACTACCCCCAACCTGACCCCCTGCAGATTACTTTTACGGTATACGACTCAAACGTAAAGATCAAGCTGTCTGGTTAGAGACTGGTCAGTTTCTTCGGCCCGGGGGGGGGGGCGATGGTGGGGTGGTGGATTATTTTTGCAGACGTCAAAAAGTGGCTTACCCCCTATTCCAACTTTCGAAAACAGGGTTACCACTATATCAAATTTAGAAAACAGGGTGACCCACTAAAGCGCGATAAAGGTAAAACTTAAGGTGGAATATATATATATATATATATATATATATATATATATATATATATATATATATATATATATATATATATATATATATATTTAAATAATAACACATGAGAGCGAGGGCAATATCACGATTTATTGCCGGCCCAAGGGATGGTGGTCATGATCGAAATACTGATGATGCCCGAGCCGTAGGCGAGGGCATCATCAGTATTTCGATCATGACCACCAGCCCGAGGGCAGGCAAAAAATCGTGATATTGCCCTAGCTCTCATGTGTTATTATTTTTATTACACCGAACAAGCAAACATGCAAAGAAACAAAACACAAAGACTTCTTCGAGTACAGTTCGCCTTCTGAGTCCGGACCTCAGCGTAAAATGTTGTCGGTGCCGAGTCTAGGGTTGCCGATCTCCTCGGTGGCGTATCCAAATTTGTTACGTTGCTTGCATAGTCGCTGAACACAGAAATTGCATTCCTTGTTGCCATTTTCGTTCGTTTGCTGTTTACTTGCATCAAAATATCGTCTAACTGTGCCGGTGACAGCTCTGCATGACGTTTCGCAGCCATAAGTTGCCGACTGTAAAGTACAACAAGCGAACGACAATTTGTTTTGCGCAGAAAGGATGCGCAGTAAGTAAAATGACGTCATCCATGTTATATCAAATGCAGAGGGCATCATCAAGTTCGCAGAGGGCATCATCACATTCGCAGAGCTAGAGGGCATCATCACGTTCTTTTACACGTCACGTGAGTCGTGTTTAACCAATGGCAGTGCACGCTGAATGAGTGAGGTGTAATAAATATATATAATTTTTGGGTATATTTTAAACATTCAGTCATTGTGTGTTTTAACGAAATTGTTAACATGTCAGTTGTGAGATAGTAATTTCAAGGTGTCAATATTTTGAATGAGCTATCCGCACTTCTATGCATAACCAGATGTCCTGAACTGTTGAACATAAATGGGTGTTAAGCAGTAATTCAAAAACTTTGATGGGTGCTTAGACTTGCTAGCCATCCAAAATAAAAAAAAATGTCTTTCCTTAACTATTATTGTAGTCATGAAAATAGCAGTTTTTTACAGAATACCAGTGATACAAAGGAAAATAGTTGCATCAATGAGAAAGAATAATATCTTGCCGTTGTTCTCTTTGTAAAATATGCCACTGTATCAAATATTGAGAAATATCACTGCATGCTGCCTTCCTATACTGAATTCACAATGATTGGTACAATAGACTTTCAATTTGCAAACATCAAGATATGTCTGACATATATCTCTGATATATTTAAGTACACGAAGAAGTTTTGCTTGAATTGCTAGTAACCTAGGGAATCCACTTATACCATTACTTTATTTAGAGCCAAAAACAAAATCCTTTTTCGCAACCAAGAGTCAGTCCACTAATCTACAGTCGTCCCGACTTTCTTACCTTATCACAGTTATGCCCTATGACGGCACACATCGTTCTGGTGGGCTACATTTCACTTCTTTAAGACTTACCTTTAGCATACATCATAACAATAAATTAGATGAAAATACAGGCAAATTTAAACTTACAAATAACTGAAAATCCCAACCAAAAGTCAGTGACCAACGAAATCATACACAATCTCAGTAATGTATCCTGGAATATTTCAGTATTTCATTGATTTCCTTGTTGTCTTCTATGCTGATTTAAGCATGATGCAAAAATATAATTTCAGAAGAATGATTGTGAACCACGAAAAGACGATGCCATCTCATCTGTCCAGTTTCTTCAATTAGTGTTACCATCAGCCTGAACGTTGCAACATCATCGTACTGAACGCTGTAACCATCATCAGACTGAACGTTGCAACATCATCGGACCGAATGCTGCCATCATCATCGTAATGAACGCTGCAACCATAATCAGACTGAACGTTGCAACATCATCGGACTGAACGTTGCAACATCATCGGACTGAACGTTGCAACATCATCGGACTGAACGCTGTAACCATCATCAGACTGAACGTTGCAACATCATCGGACTGAACGCTGCAACCATCATCGGACTGAACGCTGCAACCATCATCGGACTGAACGCTGCAACCATCATCGGACTGAACGCTGCAACTATCATCGGACTGAACACAGCAACATCATCAGACTGAACGCTACAATCATCATCAGACTGAACGCTGCAACCATCATCGGACTGAACGCTGCAACCATCATCGTACTGAACGCTGCAACCATCATCGTACTGAACGCTGCAACTATCATCGGACTGAACACAGCAACATCATCAGACTGAACGCTACAATCATCATCGTACTGAACGCTGCCACCATCATCGTACTGAACGCTGCAGCCATCATCGAACTGAACGCTGCACCATCACGGACTGAACACTGCAACCATAATGGACTGAACGCTGGAACCATCATCGGACTGAACGCGAACCGTCATCGGACTGAACGCGGCAACCATCATTGTACTTAATGCTACAACCATCATCGGACTGAACACTGCAATCATCATCGGACTGAACGCTGCTCGAACGTGTGTGAGGCGAGTATTAGAAAAAATATGCTTATTGTCAAAACCATAGAACACTTTTACTTTTTAACAAGTGACAGAGCCATCTCATCAAGACTTAGAAAAAACAGTGCTTTCGAGGGTTCGCATGAAAAACTTGATATATGGTCTCATAACGATTGATGCAACCTCGCAGCAACGGCCACTCACGATAGATTATAGAAATAACGGACGACGCGCTGACCATTAACGTTTATTTGTGGGCAAGGGCGAGAGGAAAGCCAAAAATTAACGGGCGAGGCTTGCCGAGCCCGTTAATTTGGCTTTCCTCGAGCCCGCGCCCACAAATAAACGTTAATGGTCACCGTGGAGTCTGTTATTTCCATTATATTATCAGCGAACCCAAGAAAACCGTCAAAATATCCGAAAATTTCAGGAGCGAACGACAACTGGTCCCCAGAAACTGAGCATTACGCGACGCACTGTCACGCGCGCTGTAAAATATTGGCAAATCCTTAGACGTTTTCAGAAAAAAATATCTCAACTTGACCTACAAGTGCTCCATTTTATTTTGTGATTGATTATGATTTACGTTTGAGCTGTAAAGTTACGATACTTTGAGTTGTTAATCTTATTATTCATATTCACGGGCATATAAACAGACCATTACTGTGTATTTGTGGTCAGTCACGTGGTTCAGCTCGACCAATCAAAATGCGACAGGCAGTGCATGGTAATATAATGTTGAATGGTTTCTTTCCCGTTCTAATTTTTACGTTCATTTGATGGAAAGCACAAATCATCTCATCACAGCAGCTTTGTCTTTTGATATAATTCGACACAGCAACTTTTGGCGCAAGATTTTCTCAGACTGTTTTTAAACTTTATGTACTTGTGTTCCAAGTGAAGAGTATGTCTAGCTTTTTTTTTTTCTTGTTGAATAAGTTTTGTGTTTTTTTTTCTGGTTTTATGAGCACGTTCTCGAATTAAAGAATAAATAAAAAATAAACTGAACCACAACTTACAACAAAACTACTCTTCATTGAGATCGACGTTCTCATGTAAAAAATAGGACTAAACTTACACTGACTAACTCACATGTACAGAATTTGTGAAGTGGAACAATGTCGTATCACTAATGTAATAAACCTCGAATAGTATAAGTTTGAATCGAAACAGTTGAATAGGGCAGAGCAATCCATGTACTTTTTTTTTGATGGATCATACGGACGATAGCGCCACCAGTGACAAGGCCAGATAAGACGCATCGCTATTTCAATTTTCACCGGTAGCCCTGTTATGAATTAACCAACAGAATGTCAGCAAATTAAAGTTGGTCAAGTTGGGATAGATGTATTTGTCGGAAGAAAAGTGACCATTCGACAACATATATATGTGTTTGAAGGTATCATAACTCCAGCACAGAGGGCGTCCTTTCAATCCCCGATTCGCCTTACCCATGAACCGACTAAACGAATCTAGCGATTAATAGCAGCTAATATCCTTTCAGCTTCTTATCAAAGTTGTTGACATAAAAAAGGCTTTCGTGAGTAGACAGTTGATATGCTGTCTCAGAGTAGCGAGATTTAAATATTTCGACATCGGGAAAATTTTAATCAATTTTCAAAAACGTCCAAATGAGGCAAATGGCCATTGATTTTCGTCAAAATACGAATTTTGCAAAAATCGAGTGGAAAGTAATTGATAACTGAGAACATTGCTTTGTGAATAGAGTTTAAAGATGATATTTTTAGATATTAGCTACAATAAGTTGTAGTAGCTAGTCCGTGATATAAGCTTTCGAAAATTCAATTTCTGAGAATCTTGGCGACATTTATCAAGTATGTAAAAGTAGTTAAATATAGCAATCAGTATGTGTGTTGAACAACTAAGAGTATATAGGAAAGATTATTTCCAGAAAATTCCAAAACAGGAAGGGGCCAAAACTTTGATACTTGCTTGATATGACTTGAATACCAACAAAGGTTATATAATAGGGGGACTTTTTAAAGTAGCCATGTTAGATCCGACGAAAAGTGTTGAGTTGATATGAAGTCTTTGCTATTCAGATGAAAATAATTCGAGAAAATCATTTTAGACGTAAAATTGCAGATAATCAGGTAAAATACGTCGATTAACGATGAGCCAACATCACTTTAGATTGCAATAGTGTCTTGTTTAGGTCAGGCATGAAATTAATGGTGCCTTTAATTTTAACTTAAGTGCCATTTAGCAAATACTCGAAATACCTTTTACAATTTTGACTGGCGTCCCTGTATACACCCAAAAGACATGTAGCAAGTTTAGAAGTTAGTTCGCCAATTTACAATATACAAACATTCCAAAACCGAACAACTGATTTCCGTTAATGTATTTGTAGATTTTGCACAGTTTGCAGTTGCCGGTGTAGATTTTACGTTTGGTCATCTTTGCAGTAACACGTCTTACGCATACTGTCATCAGAGGGTTAATTATACCCGGCACATCTTGACAAGTAGCTGTGAACATCGGGGTAGGTTTCAGTTAAAAAGTGAGGTCAGGCTGGAGGCTGGAGGAGATTGTCCGCGGTTCATCTTATAAAATATGACCCTACCTCCAAATAATCAATCTAAGATGTGACCCTTCCCTTACCTGTTTCTAAAACAATACCACTGCTCCAAATTTGAAAGTGTAAATGACCTTAATAGAACGTCTAACTTTGTTATAAATATTCAGGATATTAAAAAATCCCACCATCATCGCCATCATTATCAAGAACAACAAAGACATCTGAAAGTGCATGGCTATTGTTTGTTCTCTACATTTAAAAGATTCACTCCAAGAAATTTCGTAACTCGAAGAATCAAAATCTCTCTCTCTCTCTCTCTCTCTCTCTCTCTCTCTCTCTCTCTCTCTCTCTCTCTCTCTCTGCACACATTATGCTAGTCGACGCTCATAAATGCGACATGGTTCAACCTATAAATAAAAAAATAAATGGTTTTAGTAGCACCTGTGCATGTGTCCTTATATTGCCGACATTGAGATGTCGGTGCGTCATTCGTAGTAAATACGTTTATGCATTGATTGATGAGATGAAACTTACGAACTAGATCGCGGGATAGCTATTACAATTCTCGTCTGATTATAGTTAAAAGTTTCTTATACGGTAAACAACACATTGAATTAATCATTTGCATTAATGCACAATTGCATCAATCATTAAGTTTGCTGAGTGTATAAAATGTGAGTCTCTAGCAACGGCAAGGTTGCAAAAACCTACCGTCCTCTAATTCCTCCGGTCCACTCTCCGTATGATATTTGAAAGTATCCTTAACGGAGCATCAGACATAATATAGAAGGAAAGTAAAATCAAATGATGTAGTGGCA
Organism: Ptychodera flava; assembly: GCF_041260155.1. Classification (NCBI taxonomy): domain Eukaryota; kingdom Metazoa; phylum Hemichordata; class Enteropneusta; family Ptychoderidae; genus Ptychodera; species Ptychodera flava. The sequence continues at coordinate 478,255 of NC_091935.1, forward strand.
GCCTCCTTTGAACTTGAAAATTTAATTTTTTGCCACAAAAGCATGGGGACTTTTTACCATAGAAAATTACATCAACTGGTTCTGTTATCAACAGTGTCAACCTTGATATTCTTTGCTAGAGTGAAATTGTCGTTTCTTATCCGTGGCTGATTTCATGATGCGACACATTATCTGTATAACTTCCACACAAACGACCATTGGTGGCGCCTTTGCTTCTGAACAACACTGTGTACTGATGACAGTTACTGAAGATTATAAAACCAGTCAGGCCCAGTGTGAAACAAGTGATAATCTTCAACTATCACAAAGAGATGTTCTCAAGCAAATGAAATACGATTTGTGACCCAAACATAAACTATGTGTGAATATGAATGTGTGCGCGCGCGTGTATGTATATATATATGTATATGTGTGTGTGTGTGTGTGTGTGTGTGTGTGTGTGTGTGAGTGCGTGCTTGTGTGTGTTTGTGTGTATATAAAGTATATACGGAAGTAAACTTTCCCGTCGTTATTTTACATAGTGAATTAAATTGATATTCTGTGTCCGAAATTCCGTGTTTACCGAAATGTCGGGAGCATATCAGAGTGATTCATTGCAATACAACAAGCATAGATTCCGATAACTCGTCGTTTTTACTCCTTCTGTGTGTGTGTGTGTGTGTATATATATATATATATATATATATATATATATATATATATATATATATATATATATAGATATTATATATATATATATATATAGATAGCCTAACTAATGTGATGTGATTAATAGAATCTCACACCCCAAGGACCTGGGATCAGATTTCTCACACGAGTTGGGGATATTTTGTCTCACACGAGCCGCAGGCGAGTGTGAGACAAAATATCCCCAACGAGTGTGAGAAATCTGATCCCAGGTCCTTGGTGTGTGAGATTCTTTTTCTCACATGACCACAAAATGCGTTAAATTCACATTGGACACGTACAACATTATCCAAAATCGTGACAAGTCTGTCGTCTGCCACTGTACTTTGACCTGCTTACTTTGTAGTTCTGGTCCGTGTGTTACTCGTCGTGCCATTGGATAACATTTTGCGCGTGGAACAAAAAAGACTGTTTATCATCCAATCAGAGCTCGTGTAATATTTACTGCAGAGTGTGGGACGGTTTCTGAGAGTGTGGGATCGATTTTTCCCACACTGTCGATCCCGCACTCCCAGCGGCCAGGAATGTGAGAAAAGTTAAAGACACCCATTTCATTCTATGACTATTAATCAATATAGGTACTTTTATAGCTTTTAACATGTTATCCTAGTTTGTTGCAGACGATATTTAGACAAATACCGTAAAAACTCTGAAAACAATATTTTCCCGACATTCTCAAATCAGTCACAGAGTTGATTGTTTGTTGTTAACTTCTGATTCTGTCGCCTTGTTTGGCTGGTATGTTTGTGTCTCCATAAAAAGAAATAATGTTTTACTCGATTGCACTGAAAGGCATTTCTATCTTGTTCATCGCTTTTGACAATTCGAGATAGTACAAGAAAATACTAGCAGTATTATTTACCGCACTAGAATTCAAGACTGGTAGTACATGGAATAAAGGCAGCAAATGTTATGTGAGCTGTACTCTACGTTCACTTACACTGTTCAAATACATGACTTTGGATCATCATTACTAGGGGAAACTATTAACATATCATCACTCCAAAGGGTCAAACAGCTTGCATCCCTGTCCTTGTAAAAAGATGATCTATCTGATGTTGTTATGCCTTTCGAAAGTTTCTAAGTTAAAACTGATTGGGGGAAGAGCAAACGTTTCTTTCTCAATCTACGCATTCAGTTGACATTGTTGACATTGAATGGAATTATACAACAAGCTTTTGTATTTGCAGAAAAATACCTATATTGAGGGTTTTCCCATACCACTTTCTAAATAACGACGCATTAAACATAGCAGAGAGCTTTGTATATTTGCAAAAAATACCGATTCTTGTAGCAATGATTATCTCGATTACAAGTCGTAAGTTAAGATTAAAATATGAAACAAAACTATTTAACTCAATATCCTTATGAGACCAATGTTTGGAAGTAAAAGCTGTTAAATTGTCACTATCTGCATACTGTTTTTAACGAAAGAAATAATCAATTTAGCTATCAAAACACTATACAGATACTATGTCTTACATACTGCCACAAGCTATATCACCTATTATATTGAATAAATGTCACCTAAAGAAACTCTACGTAACCTTTTTAAGTCGACATATCAATGATCTTATTTTGTTAGTTGCAATCTAGAACATTTATCAATACAATTTGATCATCGAGGAAGACGAAATTCAAAGTCTTGATTTTATGAATAATACAACATTTCCTTGTGTCAATAATTTCTCATCTTTGGAACAAGACAAAGACAACCACGCCGTCTGAATTACTTTTTCTGTCCACCCCATTGGTAACGGATTTCAAGACATTTTCTACGGCTGCCACAATAAAATATTGGCTATCTTAAAGAATGATGATTTTACGATACGTAAATGACAAGGTTGTTAATTTTGATAATATTTTCATCAATGTTGTAGAATAAAACACATACATTTTCTTGTCACCCTTCCTGGAGTACGTTGAACTTCAAATTTTTAACCTTGTAAACATAAATCAATATATGCAGTATGCAATGTTATTGTTGATAAATATTAGTTCTAATTTGCATACAGATATTAACACCAACCTGATACAAGTACAGACAGTGTTGACAACTTAAAGGGAGGCGGTCGTCGGAACTGCGCGTGTGAGACTTTCTTGTTTACAAACAATGTATTTCATGCATGATATCTAGATGCATCACTTCAACGTAGCTACAGTATTTACATTTTACGATATTCATTGCTAACAAACATCTTTTAACTTTCATCAATCGGCAAAGTACCTTAGATACAGTGTTTACATCGGTCTTCCTACGACCGCCTCCCTTTAAACTTTTAGCATTTTGTCTTCTGAATTTTGGGTTTGCCAAGAAACTGCATATTAAAGATCAAAAAAATCTGCAAAAACTCACAAATTATAGCTAATGGAACTTAAGATGAGGGTAATATTTGACGAGCTGCTACTAAGACTTTATTACATTTATGTGTGAAGGAAAGCAGTATCCTATATTATCAAGAACGAAGGTATGAGTAATAAAAAATATTGGTTTATATTAACTTTTTCATATTTTTTTACTCGTGATATGATCGTATCTCGAGAAGACTATGTGATATCGTCTAAGAAATACGTCTGACTGCAGGATGTGATAATTGACAAGTGATAGACACTCTATTCAAATGAAAATTGAAATACAAGATATGGAATAATGTTCTGGGATAATTGAATAATAAGTTCATAATAATAAGTCCTACTCAATATCGAGAGGAGCGTAAGTGTAGACTCCTGTTCTGTGAATAAAATCATGCCATATGATGCTTATACGAACGAAAATATTAGCACTATATCATATTAAACACAATTGGCAAATTCGCTTTTCTATACAAGTTTAGGTACTGTTCGTTTTGCCTTCTTTCGGATGATCTTATTGTAATGTTTTACCGACGTTATGATGGTCTTTCTAACGGTTATGTTTAATCGTAAATCCACCAAAGAAGAAATTCGCATCTGCTGTATCATCGTCGTGACTATTCGGTATTGCATCGTCCATTACGTTTGTGATAACATTGACTTTTTACATATATTGATCAGAGAGTTTTATTGATCAAAGACTTTTAAATTTTCAAAGTCGTCGGCATATTTGGCAAAAGACGCCGTTCCAGTGTACAATAAAGATTTTATAACATTTGCATATCATGAAAGAATATCAATGTTGTAGCTGTACTGCTAGTTCACGTCACTTTATATTTCTGATATCTGGGCTAATAATTAACAAGCATTTTGAAGTTGGATCTAGCTGGCGGATGATCTTGCAAATATCTTCGCTCAGTTGTTTGTTGCAATGTTTTACGAGTTCAGATCCCATTTAAAGTTCTTCATCAAAGTCACGTTTCTAATCCCATTCAAGGAAGGTTTGTGGTAATATTGTTAGAAAGCCTAAGAGACATTCCCGATATCGGATACCCCCTCCATAGTGTCAGAGTTCTTCACAGCAGTGTTCAAGGCCTTGTAATCAGGCTCGCTTTGCTGTAATGAAAACAAGGCTAATGTATATCAGTGGCGGAACGGCGCGTAGTTCAGCCCAATACGATATTAGTGACCAGTTTACTGGCTGTACTTGTTATATGAAGGATGAATTAAACGGGTCGATAAGTATGTTTGATACATATTCGCATGTATGGTATCGAAGTATGAATTATGACCGGCAAATCATGTGTACTACCATATATAGGGCATGGCATATTTCCCTTAACCTGCAACCAATACTAAAGTATAATTTCATGTCTTCAAGCAAGAACTCTAACTTGCTATCCTACCTTTGAACACATGTGGCTATCTGATAAACATGCAAAAATTCTTACCATTTTCTTCTCGAGGCCAGTATATAAAGTTTCGTCATTGTTTGCTTGCATTTGCTGAGATTGTGACGTTGACGCCTCTTTTCTGGACTGTTGAGTTAGGAATTTAATATAGTCGTACTGGTGCATCTCATCAGGGACATTCTCCTGTAGTTTAGCATTTGTTTCTTCTGTAATGATACCAGCAATATTGACATGAACATGTGACGACAGCACATTTGCAATGCGGCAACAAACTATTATCAACGATTCTAAAAATACTACTTTAAGTACATATATGCCAAACCATCCGAACCATCCATGTACGTATGTATGTATGTATGTATGTATGTATGTATGTATGTATGTATGTATGTATGTATGTATGTATGTATGTATGTATGTATGTATGTATGTATGTATGTATGTATGTATGTATGTATGTATGTATGTATGTATGTATGTATGTATGTATGTATGTATGTATGTATGTATGTATGTATGCATGCATGCATGCATGCATGCATGCATGCATGCATGCATGCATGCATGCATCCATGCATGCATGCATGTATGTATGCATGTATGTATGTATGTATGTATGTATGTATGTATGTATGTATGCATGCATGCATGCATGCATGCATGCATGCATGCATGCATGCATGCATGCATGCATGCACGCATGCACGCACGCATGTATGTATGTATGTATGTATGTATGTATGTATGTATGTATGTATGTATGTATGTATGTATGTATGTGTATGTATGTATGTATGTATGTATGTGTCAAATGCATGATCAGGTCCGCTGCGAGTAATATGAGGATCCAAATGTTTAGTAACATACGAGGCGCCAAATGTAAAAAAATAATTTACACAATCACCCTAATTTCAGAGATAGAACAGCTATGAAATGTATAAAGAGAGGATTTTTAATATATATATATATATATATATATATATATATATATATATATATATATATATATATATATATATATATACTCTTTACCTAATACCGGCAAAGAAATTGCAGTTTCATCTTCTTCCTTGCTGAATGTATCCAAGTTTACTCTTCTTGTACCTTTTGTCCCTCCCTAGGATTTTGTCTGCAGGTACAGAAATGTCACGTCATCAATTACCACTTTCACCAGAAAAAAAGGAAGGCTGATAGTTTATTTATGAGTAACAGATAAAAGGTTAGCTTATAGTAAATAGGCCTATATGTAAATAGAATATATAATAAATAATGCAAATATACACAAAATGAACGACATATTACTCTTACCGTCTAACAATTACAACAAGAGCAATTCCAATGCACACGACTAATACTACAGCGATGATACTTGCAACCATAGCAATGATTGATAAACTGTTACTTGTACTTTCATTGCTATCATCTGGAAAACAGAAGGTAAATGTATGATTTTTACTACTACTACTACTACTACTACTACAAGATAGTATTTTCTATGCCAACGACACAAACTCACCTCTGGGTATTGTTGCTCTAGACCAGGAAAAGGCTTTTGACCGTGTCAGTCATGATTACCTTTTTAAAACTCTGAGCTCTTTTGGTTTTGGCCCCCGCTTTATTAATTACATTAAAACTCTCTACACAGATATTCAGTCAGTTTTAAAGATAAATAGTTCCATTACCGCTCCAATTTCAATTAATCGTGGGATTCGTCAAGGTTGCTCACTTTCTGGTCAACTTTATGTGATTGCCTTAGAACCATTTTTAGATAAGCTTAGGAATAACAGTAACATAAGGGGATTGATAATACCAGAAACTCCTAGTCCTACATGCCTTTCTGCGTATGCCGACGATGTTGAAGCTTTTATTACTAGAGATGAAGATTTTAGTAACTTAAAGTCCACTCTTAAGTTATATGAAAATGCGTCTAATGCAAAAGTTAACCTCAAGAAATCTGAAGGTCTCTGGGCTGGTAGTTGGCGAAATCGTACTGACACGCCATTAAATATCAAATGGAACTCAACAGGTTAAAACTGCTCAGTGTGTATGTTGGTAACTCAAATAATTATTGTCAGAAAAATTGGTCTGAATTAGTGAACATCACTGAAAACAAGGTGAAATTTTGGTCGTCTTTTGCACCTGGCATGTCTTACAGAGGTCGTGTTTTAGTCATTAATCAGCTCATTGCATCAAAATTACTTCACAGATTGACTTGTACAACTCCCGATGTTCAAACTTTTTCTTACCTTCAAACCCTTTTTCTGAGATTTTTCTGGCAAGGACGTCATTGGATTCCTTCAGAAACACTGTATTTACCTCTCATTCAAGGTGGCCAAGGCCTTATTCATCTTAAAACTCGTTGTATTTCTTTACGTCTCAGTTACATTCAAAAGTATTTGTATCAGGATGTTCATCATCCGTCGTATTATTTCACAGATTTTTATTTTAGAAGAGTTGGTGGTCTCAATTATGACAAACAGTTACTTCTCACGACTGACATTGATATTTGTAATACTGCTATTCCTGCTTTTCATCGTGATTTGTTAAATTGTTGGAATTCTGTTGACAAAATTCGTAAAGGAATTCCACTGAGTGTTCCTGACATTCTTAAAGAGCCTCTTTTTCAAAACCCACTCATTGTGCATCCCGTTCATAAGTCTCCTTTTACTGTACCAGCCTTTGTCAACGCTCAAGTTACAACTATAGGTGATCTTTTCAATACTGTGGAAAATCGTTGGTTAACTTCTTCAGATTTGTGTGATAGAGTTGCGATTCATTCACAGCGTATTATTTCTATGTCTTTACAATGTGTTTACAAGGCTATTCCTATTCGTTTGAAATCCGTCATTGAAAATCAATGTGCCAGATACTGTGTATTCTTTTCAGCTGCAACATTCTACAGAGCACAATTATTTTCTGTGTAAAATAGAGAAAGGTGCAATTTACAAGTACTTGATAATGGTTCATCATTATGCATGTTTACCAGACAGATTAGACACCATCTGGAGGGACATTTTGAGTATTCCACATTCCATCAAACCCAACTTTGCTTCATGTTATTGTGATCCCATCATAAAGAAAGAAGGGGATTTACAATGGCGCATTATGCACGGAGCCTATCAAACTAGTTCTTTTTTGTTCCGTGCTGGTTTTCGTTCAGATGCCAACTGTTCTCTCTGTAATGATATTGATTCACTTTTACATACTTTCCTTGAGTGTCCAAACATTCAACCGCTTCTAGGTGTTATTTCCACTATAACATCTCGTTTAGTTTTACCTGGACAAGCTGTAAACATTGCATGGTTTTTCATTAATCCTCCTGTTAAAAACTCTGTATTTATTCATAGACGTGCAATGTCTCTCTTTGTTTACCTTTCTACAATGGCTAAGTTGTGTATCCATTTAGCAAGAAGAAATGTATTTAGAAATCAGGGTCCTGTTGATCCTTTAGACATATTTAAAAGCAAGATTTTTTCCAGATTGAGACTTGAATTGAGTATCATCGTCTAAATGAAAATTTACATTCTTTTAATAGTATTTGGGCTTTTGATGATATTCTTTGTGACACTCATGATGGTCAACTCAATTTTCACATTTAAGAAACTTCCCTCCTTTTGTGCATCGCTAGGTTGTGTCACCTTTGAATTATTATGTGATTTGTTTAAGATATGTCTTTCTTGCTGACATTTGCTATTGTCTTCATGACGTTTTCTGTTCAATGCCGACCATCACTTTGTAGTGATTTTCTTTTATTTGTATCTAATATTTCCTTTGGTTCCTGGCAATGTAAAAATTTCATTTTACAGTTTTAGTATGTAGGAACCTATGTGAAATAAAGATATTTGAAAACTACTACTACTACTACTACTACTACTACTACTACTACTACTACAGTGAAGACGTGTGTATGAGGTGCTCCGTATCAACGCAAGATTTTGGTTGACTGAGAAGACATCCCTCGCCAATCTTCACTGATTTGTGTTGTCATCGAGTTCTACTTTCGGTTAGTTGTCATTTTTGTTGTTTTTGGTCGGATTTGTGGTCGATTTTGTTGGATTCTATCTTTGCCGAGGCCGGGCAAGGCCAGTGACGCAAGATGGCGTCCGCAAGCCAGGTGTTCAGAGGTCTCACTCGAAAGCATGGTTTGAAATGTTCATCTGTTGAGGGTGTGAGAGTTGAGACATATGTAGAAGAAATTGCAAAAATCACGGGACCTGGAAATATTATCGCTGCGTCTCGTGTCAATGGTGCAGGGCACCATTTTACTACTGGTATAGCCACAAACTGATGACGTCAAATCGCCGTACACAAAACACAGACGCCCCGTATTTGCGGCACTGACTAACTAATAAGATTAAAATAATATAAATGTGCACTTTCTTCAAATCACTGTCACAATTTCCGACTGCTTAGTTTTTGTATCGGGTGAAGTACAGTGGGGGCCAGGAATTGGGGTTAGCTGACCAAATTGTCGGAACGGAGCGAGCGAAGCGAGCGGAGTTCCGACAATTTGGTCAGCTAACCCCAATTCCTGGCTCCCACTGTGCTTCACCCGACACAAAATCAAGCAAATGAAGACCATCACAGACTTTTTAGGGTTAGGGTTAGTTAGTTCATGTGATCGCGGCAATAATCCGTCTCATTCCAGGTACAATATGTCCTCTCTCACGTTTTATTCAGCAAATTTTTATCATGTACAAACTGACCCCGACGGCAATGGCCATATTGACCCCTTTTCAATACCGCACTTGCCAAAGACGGCATCATCTTACGTAACAGAAACCAGCGTACATTGAAATGCAAATAGCAATCGATATAACGGACCCCAAAAAACTTTCTCTGCTTTCATTTGCATACTTTTCTGACACACTAAAATTCACACCTGCATTGTTTCACCGTACACTATAAAAAGCCGGCATAGGCTGCACACTGTCTCTTTCTGGCTGCTTTGCTGCTATCAGAAATATTAGACGAACCTGATAGCTTTCACTATATTTTCACTATAATTTCAAAGGCATACAATATACGTAAGTCAAACAGTAATAATATTCGTCACCAGGATTTCTGTTTTATACTCAATAATGCACTCCTGGCGCTGTAATGTTTCATGCATTCCTATCTTTTCTCTTTTAGATACACCATGGCACAGCGTGCAGTGTTGGGAGCAATTGGTTGTTCTTTTCCGTTAACTCTTCGTGATTTATTTCTTCAAGTCACGCCGGATGAACAAACCGCTGTAGAATGGTGTCAAAAGAATGGCCTGTTACACAAGAGGCGCAACTGTCAGTGCGGCAGAGATATGAGGTTGCGTCGCCGGAGTGGCCGGGATACATACCATTGGTGCTGTCCCGACCGCTCTTGCGGCGCAGCTATTTCAGTCCGCACTGACAGTTGGTTTCATTTATGCCATTTACCTTTTGTCACCATTCTACAGTTGATGTATTTTGGTGTTTTAAGTTTTCAGTTACTGATACTTCTTTTCAGTTGTCCATCTCTTCAAAATCTGTTGTGGATTGGTTTAATTTCTGTCGTGAGATTTGTTTTCTTTATCTTCGCGATCATGCCTCCGAACAGGTTGGTGGCCCCGGCTGTATTGTGGAAATTGATGAATCTAAGTTCGGAAAGTCCAAATACAGTCGGGGTCGACACCGTGATGGACACTGGGTCTTTGGAGGCATCGATCGCGATTCTTCAGCTTGCTTTCTCATATCTGTTGACCGGCGTGATGCGAATACCTTAATTCCTTTGATTTATCGATTTGTTCGTCCAGGTTCTACTATTATTTCTGATGAATGGAGGGCTTATTCTTCGTTGTCCAGGTCTCCTCAGTTCTCTCATTTGACCGTTAATCATTCTCTTCATTTTGTGGATCCTCAAACCTTCGCCCACACCAACACCGTGGAAGGCATGTGGATGCATGCCAAGCGAAGGGTGGGGTACACATCTTCAGATTTATTTCCAACTTATCTTTATGAGTTTATGTGGCGGAAGCGTTTCGGCGATAAAGCTCACGCGTGGATGTCACTTGTTCAACATATTTCAGTTCTTTATCCTTTCAGTTAACAGCCCCTTCATCGACCCAACACTGCACTTTAAACAGCTAGCGTATTGTGCCAAAGTTTTTCAGATGGTGTCAAAACTAAAACGACAAAGTCAACAGTTTAGGAGGCCACTAACGTCGATGTGATGTGTGACACTGGTAATGCACAAACCACATGAAGAAATGAGTTCATACTACTGACAATATGGACGCTACATCATATTGGTAGCGGATTTTGTCTACTTCTGTACTTCATGCACTTCGTCAATTGGTAAAAAACCGAAGTAACAAGCCCCTGATAGTGACTGTATGGACCGTGCATTGTGACATTGACAGCCAATTTATTTTTCGCTTCAGTACTGAATTGACTTCGTCATTTGGCGGAATTTTATAATGTAATTGTCGTAGTATGTTTCACGAATTGTTCTTCACATTTTCATCCACAATAGGAATGAAATATTGCATTTCACATATGCTAACTGATGAACATCTTTTATAAATTATATTATGTCAAAAATGGAACACATATCTTTTATATTGTAAAAAAAAGGCAGCAAACAATTCAACAATAAATATCAAACACACATGTAACAATAAATAAAGTATCTTAAAGAAGCTACAGTTTTTCAATAACTGTGTGAACACACCAAGTAATATGGGAAAAAATCACAAATTATGTGCACAACAAAGACGAAAATAAAAAAAAATCAACACAAACAATAAAGAAACGAATACACTACCATGAATTCAATAAAAGAAAGAAAACGTAAATGAATTTAAATGTGCATTAAATGTGAACATTATAAATTAACCAGTTCCTGTTCACCATTATCATACTAATGTTTATATTAAACATTGCATCCCCTTCCTGCAACTTGTTCTCGTGGAGTACAGGTTATAGGTATAGTGGTTCACATGCTGAAGGTCCTGGGTTCGAGTCCCGGCGGTAGCATAAGGTGTTATAAAAATATACTAACTTTATAATTAATGCTTTCTCTCTCTCGCTAATCAACTGTTTCTTCCACATAGGTGTATAGATGGCTGAAGAAGATATAGACATAGACATAGATAGACTTGAGATAGTAGTAGAATTAGAGAGAGCATAGACAGCAATAGTGAAAATTGGGACCCTTCTTTTCAATCATTTCCCCCTAAGTTTCCAAGCCCCCATTCCTAACTCTTACCCCCAAAATAATTTATCGCCCCTTTTAGAACGTAACCTTTGACCTCATTTCCATAAGTACGCACATCTTTGACGTCATCAGTTTGTGGCTATACCAGTTGTAAAATGGTGCCTATGGTGCAGTAATTGTGTTTTTTAAGTTCAACTAGTTGGGTCGAAACCGTTTGTTTAGACGGATTTGAACTAGATGGTTGTTGGGTTTCGACAGAACCCTTGGTGAAACCCGCAACAAAGGTCATACTTTCGGGAGTACCTCCCTTTATTCCAAACCAAGTTCTCATAAATGAACTAAACAAGTGTGGTAGAGTTGTTGGAGGAGTTAAGACCATTCCTTTAGGCTGCAAGTCGGAAAGATTGAAACATGTCAAATCTTTCCGACGTCAAATGTATATTCTGCCAACAGTCACTGATGATGAATTATTGGAATGTTACCATGTTACGTTTGAGGACAAAATTTATCGTATTTATTTGTCATTTGATGAATTGAGATGTTTTAACTGTCATAAGATTGGTCATATAAAAAGCAATTGTCCTGGGTCTGAGACAATCGTTGAAAAGGAAAATGCTAAAGATAATCAGGAAAAAACGAGCGGGAAAGATGAATACAATATCGAAAACGCCACTGATATGGTTGACGAAAATGAATATGCAATGATGGAAAATATTCAACGCTATGGTACACCTGTTATTAACAATGAAGTAGCCAACAATGACAAAGTGATGACGTAAGCGATAATATGCACGGTGAGAGCTCGGCCATCACTGCTGATAAAAATACCGATGACAAACGTAACAATACGACACAAAGTGACACAGGTGATAAAGATGACGTTTCAATATTATCGACCAATGACAATAGCGAGTCTATCTCAAAAAAAGGTGACACATTACTGAAACTTAACAATGGCGACACTTCAATAGAAAACGTTAACGAGATGGAAACCGACATCAAAGAAAACCCTCCTGCAAACGATAAAAAATCTGCTAACGAAAAGGCGCTCCCATCAGAGATTATCCCTACCGATAAGGCCAACTATAGTGTCGAAGAGAGGGTACTAACCCCTCCTTCACCTTTCCCACCCTCTCCCACCTTTTCGCCAGCCTCAGATTACCCCACTTCGTCTGATTCTCAACAACCAATTTCCGTTCAGCTTTCTGATTCGTCTCTTCCCGGTCCATCAACTCTCTTTAGTGAAGACGTCAGTATCTCTCAAGATCTTGTTGCTACTCCTCGTCAAGAAGATGATCACGATGAAACGACGTCTATGACATCAGAACTATCCGATATTTCCCAGACCTTTGAAAATCACCGTCAGTTACCGTCCTCTCAATCAATTGAAGAGTTCCTTGAGGATACTCTTCACTCAAAGAAAATAATTACCAGATGCATCGAGTTTTGTCCGGATCTGAAACTTTTAATCACTGCTTTCAATAAATATCGTAAATCCCAACCTTTAACTGGAGCTCAAAATGCACGTGTTCAAAAATTAGCTCTAAAGTAAAGCAGCATATCAAAACCACTGGTAAATTCGTCTATTAACTTTCTCCGCTATGTTTAGTCTCTTTTTCATATTATTGACTGCTATGGCAACCATTTCTGGGTTGACATTAAATGTCCGTGGCTGCCGAGATGCACTCAAGAGATATCAAGTTCTCGAATATCTCAAAAAAGAGGTTCCTACTGATTTTCAGCTTCTCCAAGAAACACATACGTTGGAAAGTGACGAAAGAACTTGGCAAGTTATTTGGAAGGGAAAAGTCCTTTTTTCTCATAAAAGTACAAATCAAGGGGGAGTTGCGATTCTGTTCTCACCCAAACAGAAAATTGACATCCTTGACACGAAAGAATTGATGAATGGTCATCTCCTTCACGCACACGTGCTTATCACTGATAAACCAGTGCATGTAATCAATGTTTATGCCCCCTCGAATTCTACGGAACGTTTCCAGTGTTTTAAAATACTTAAAACACATCTTGATTCCCTTAACAATGACCCGATTTTCTTGGGTGGAGACTTCAATTGCACTATTGATTCTGATATTGACCGTTCTGGCAGAGAGCCCGACCCTCGTACTTCACAACTTCTCAACAAAATTATTCATCGTTTTGAATTAGTTGATGCGTGGCGTAATCAAAACATTTCCCTTCATAATTTCACTTGGTCCCGCGATAACAGTTATGCCAGGCTTGACAGAATCTATATTAAAGAGCATTCTGCAAACCGTATAAACTACTGCAATATTATTAATTCTTCTCTCTGTTTTACTGATCACTCTGCCGTGAAAATAGTTCTTTCTCAGAAAAGCACTAATCACCATAATCCAGTGTGGCATATGAACACAGATATTTTAAATGACTATGATTATGTTGACCTTATTTCCTTGTTCTGGGGAAATTGGCGTCAAAAGAAGTCTAATTATCATAAGATTCAACATTGGTGGGATATTGGAAAAAACAAAGTTAAGCAGCTAACTCAGCAATATTGTTATCACAAAAATACGGAAAGAAATATTTTGAAACGCAACCTTGAAAAAGAAATTCGCCAGCTAGAAAATTCTCTCTTCCAAGACCCGTCCGTCCATGCTATTTATAAAGCTAAGAAAGATCTTCTTAAGGAAATTCTTGACTATGACACTAAAGGGGCGGCCATTCGCGCCAAACATAGACATATCAGTACGAATGATACTCCCAATAATTTTTTTCCGTGATATCGAAATCAATAATGGGAAAAGAAAGCCTATTATCCATCTACAGAGGGACGACGGTTCACTTACTGAAGATCAAAAGGAAATAAGAAACCTTACATATGCGTTTTATCAAGATCTGTATTCCCCGGACCCGATTGATAAGAACTCTGAAAAACTCCTGCACGATAGTTTGTCACAACTTAATGAGACAGACAAAGATGTTTTGGATAATCAAATCACATATGACGAACTCACAAATACAGTTAAAAACCTCTCTCATGGTCGCTCTCCTGGGATTGATGGCTTACCAAACGAATTTTACAAGACTTTCTGGTCAGTTATTGGTAGAGATCTTCATGAAGTTTTCCTCACATCCATTAGCGATGGGGAACTGCCATTGTCTTGCAGACGAGCAGTCATAAGTCTTTTACCGAAATCCGGGGACAATTCAAAACTTAAAAACTGGCGGCCAGTTAGTCTTCTTTGCAGTGACTATAAAATTCTCACCAAGACCCTCTCCCTCCCGCTTCGTAATGTTCTCAGCACCATTTTTCATAATGATCAAAGCTGCAGTGTCCCTGGTCGACAAATTCACGATAATATTGCTATGCTCAGAGACTGCCTTCAATTTGCTAATGCTGAAAATATTCCCCTTGCAATAATTACACTTGATCAAGAAAAGGCTTTTGACAGAGTGCATCATAATTACCTTTTACACACTTTAGAGGCTTTTGGCTTCGGCCAAAATTTCATCAACTACATCAAACTTTTATACACCAATGCACAGAGTTTAGTCCGGGTCAATAACAACCTTACTGCCCCTATTTCTTTTAACCGTGGAATCCGCCAGGGCTGTTCGCTTTCCGCACAACTTTACATTATCGCCATAGAACCCTTGCTCAATAAAATCCGGACTAAAAGTGGTATCAAAGGCCTTACCATACCAGTGTCTCATACAACTTGTACTCTCTCCGCGTATGCAGATGATGTTGATTTTATAATAACTCGTAACGATGATTTTAGTAAACTTCACCACTGGCTTAATACTTACAATAAAGCGTCAAACTCTAAGACAAATATTGGTAAGACGGAGGGTCTTTGGGTTGGAAGTTGGAGGGGAAGGAAGGATAGCCCTCTCAACATCACCTGGAATAGCAACGGTCTTAAATGCCTCGGGGTGTATCTTGGTAACGACCAGCAGTTTGAAAGCAGAAATTGGACTGAGCTGGTTGATAAACTTTCAAATGATATTGACTACTGGAATCAACACGCTCCAAACATATCGTATCGTGGGAGAGTTTTGATTATCAATAACTTACTAGCAAGCAAATTTGTGTACCGTTGTTCCTCACTTTGCCCTCCTGCTGGCACGGTGGCCTACGTTCAGTCTCGCCTCCTTGATTTCTTTTGGCAAGGAAAACATTGGATCCCTGCAGAAAAATTATACCTTCCTATCATTGAAGGAGGACAAGGTCTTGTTCATTTACCGTCTCGTATCAAGTCTTTTCGTCTCCAGTTTGTTCAAAGATATCTCTACTCCGACTATGACCATCCTATTTTCCGTTTTGTTGATCATTATTTCAGTCAAGTTCAAAGCCTCTGTTACTCTAAAAATCTTCTTGCAGTTGACATTGATTCCCCTTTCATTTGCATTCCCAACTTTCATAATGACTTGCTGACATGCTGGTATTCACTATCAAAAATCCGTAAAACAAATTTTAAAAACATTGACGAGGTCCTTCAAGAGCCCCTGTTTTACAATAAGGAAATCCTTCACTCAGACACGAGAGAGACGTTAAAAATAGATTATTTTATCAAGTCTGGCATCACAAATATTGGCAACTTAATTGATCACCAGCAAAAAACATGGTTGACTGATACAGACATTTATTCTAAGATTGATATCCATTCTCGTCGCATCGCTAAACTCATTTACAATGACATTTTGAAGGCAATTCCACCACAATGTAAAAATACGATCATCTCCTATCTCAGGGGAGAAAATTCGATAACTGGACGCCAATACATTACTGTTATGAACTTCACCATTCTAATGAAATCAACTACCCGCTTTACAAAATCCAGAAAGGTGCCATTTACAAATATCTTATCAAGGTTCTCCAAACAGAACGTCTTCCTAATGCATCCGATACGTGTTGGCGGAACATTTTACAACTCCCTGACTCTGTGAATCCAAATTTCAAGGCTTGTTATTCTCCTCCACTTTCATCAAAAGAAGGAGACTATTTGTGGAGATTAATCCATGGTGCATACGCAACAGGCATGCTGCTTTTCAAAATGAGCTACTGTCCGACTCCAAATTGTGTTTTCTGTGGCGAGAGCGACACCTTGCTACACACTTTCTTTCAATGTAACTATAATAATGATCTCTTCAACAATCTTACATGTTTATCAAAGCAGTTTTAAGTGAGGAGAATATGACTATCCCACGCCACTGGCTTGTTTAAATCCCCCACATAAATCCGGTAAATTTCTCTCGAAACAAGCAAACCGTCTCTTCGTTTACATCAATGCTGTCGCGAAAACGTCCATATACATAAGCCGTAGAAACAAAAGAAACGAAAATGATCTGCCCACTGAACCTCTGGAAATCTTCAAAACTCGCGTTAAATCTCGTCTTCAAATTGAATTTTCTTATTTTAAACTTAGTCATCACTTGAAATTTTCAAAAATACCTGGACAATCAATAATGCCCTTTGTTCAGTGAATGCAGATGGTACTCTTAACGTTTCGCATTTACTTAATTAGTGGTTTTTCCAGCGATTTATTGTTCCGTTGTTCACATACTGACAGTTCTGTATTTCCCGGTCGTTGTCGTCTTCGAACCCTGGGCACCGTACTCCTCACGGGATCTTCGGATCGGTCGAAGTTCGATGGAGGGACATACCTACACTTAACGTTTCTAGCCTATTTTTCATTTACAGATCGTGCCCTTTGTCAGTCAGTCTGACCATTCAAGAAACTTCAACATGGGATGGTTTCGATGGATACACGATGTCCCTTGTCCAGTTTTCTACCGCGCATACAGCTTCTGGATTCATCGATATTTCACCGTTAATTTTGTAGAAGTCCTGGCTTTTCTGTTTTGATTTTCATTGATTTTAAAAGTTTGATGCATCTATGTATATATTTTGATGCAATTTTGTAAATAGCCAATTTTCACATTGAATAAACGATTTGTTTGAAAACTACTACTACTACTACTACTACTACTACTACTACTACTACTACTACTACTACTACTACTACTACTACTACTACTACTACTACTACTACTACTACTACTACTTATTAGTATTATTATTAATTTTCGAATTTGAGAACCAGCTACAAAAACAAATGAACAAGAAAAACGGAGATAAAAATACAAAGATAAAAAGTTTTCATAGAAAAATCCCTGACTAAAAACATTTTGAAATGTCGAGAGTAAAGTGTGTTTTTTAAATCCAAACACCATAAATCCAAACCAATAATATTATTATTACAAAAGTATTGGAAATAATCAACTATCTCAAGACACCAATCAGTATTCAAAAGTTATTGCTAAAAGCCACCTGAATTCGAACATTATTGATACACTTTTTCGTATAAAGGTCCATAAATACGCGAAATAAATGGTCAAAGCGATAAGCTAAAATAAGGTAATTTTGACAGAATACGAAAATTTCGAAAAATTCCGATTCGAAGAATCAGCTCTTGCATAAAATAACTTCATTGACGCTTAATATCATCAGTGATATCGCCATTGCGATTAAATATAACGCCAAGGTAGGAATGTTTTTCTCTAAAAACAGGCTCGTGCGATTTAGTAATACACATGTTTCAATTATTCTACAAAAGTGGCGAACAATATTTGTTTGCACAAGCGAGTCACTGAGCCCATCAACATACACTGTAAAGAGACCTGAGGACAATATTCGGCCTTGTGGTACACCATTATGATTAGAAAACAACTCGTATAACAGTCTGAAAGGAGCCTATGAAATTTGCATAAAAGTTCGTGTTAGAGAGCCTCGTTTTCGTTACGCTGACCGCCACTGCAGTGAGGGATAAAATACGGCGAAAGGGTGGTCTTTAAATATCGACGTGCAGCAAAACGTACAATAGCTAGAACTATAATTTTTGCTTTCAGTTGTAGCATACATACTAATGATCTGTTTTCCTTGGGTAAACTCACAAAAGTTGAGAAGATTTTATTTAAATCGCTACAAAGTGGGTGGCGAGGTCGACCCGCCAAATGCGGAAGTAAACTTCACCTTTTTCGTAAAAACAGCTCGATAATGACCTTAGAGGTCTTAAGCCAAGCCGAAAATTTCAGAAAATATTCATTTAACTATTATCAACATTTGGTGAAATTTTCATGACCGTGCGACCATGGACATGTATTTGCGGCAGTGTTGAATGTTGGCATGCAGTTACCATATCGCTGTATACGTAGATCTCTCGAGAGGGTCTATGAGTATACGAACACCCGTTACGCTACGTACACTCCACGCTGTTTACCGCGACCAAACCACTTGTAGTTCACACGGCGCGGGTGTTACACGATTAATCTTTCATTTTTTTCAAAGTTTACTCCTATAATCTCGGGTCACTGATGTTATATATAAATAAAGTATTTAATTAATGTCACATTATGACCATCAATACTTAAAAAATTTTTTTGCTAGTTACATGAGTTATAAAATGTGCCAGTCTAGTTCGAGCACGCACGGTAATGCTAGCAGGGATGGCCGCAACGCGCAGCTGCAGCTGTTTACCGGCTATCATTCTAGCCGCATCTATATTCACGTACTCGTGTGCGGGATACAGAGTAGCCGTATTTATCCACGGAGATTTTTTGCAGTCGATGTTATTTCCTACAGTTTTTGTATGCTTGCTAGCTACTAGAATGCGAAAATAGGGAAAAATCACTCATAAACGAAACAGCACTGCTAAATAAATGTCAGTACTACGGGTGTCTACTACTAGTAAGTGTACGGCCGCATACACGTAGCCCTTCTTTCACCGTAGTGTTTTGTTTTCCATTTACCGAGAAGCCAGACCGGCATATTGTGTCAGCCAGTGAGGTAACACAAGCTTGCACTCTGGCTTCCTCGACACAATCATTGAAAACATAAATAGAACCGAAAAAATCTGCTAAGTTAACCGGTGAGGACCGAGAAAGAGCTGAAAGAGTTTACGTGTACACTCACGCTGCGCTGTAGGTCGCCATGTTAGATTTAACACATGAACGTCGCTGCATAGTCAACTTCAACGAGACTTATTTCAAAAACGGAGGCTTAAGCCACTGAGATTTTTTCAGATCGTATGGACCTACTCAAGATACGTCCCCTCCCGACTTCTTATGGAAATTTGACTTTGGATATGCTTTTGCGGCAGTGTTTAGTGAACGGCATTTTCGGTCGCTCGAAAACCATGAAAATAAGGCTAACGCAAAAACGAATCGATAAAACCCCATAAAAAATCATCGGCGAACACTAACTAAGAGTACAATTCAGCCGCTAACTGGAAACAGGACGGATGCTAAACGAAGGCTGAGATATCTGCGGATAAAATTCTGGCGAAAAATGCCATAACCGTCACTCACTGGCTAGAGGGCGCTGTTCGAATTTGAACTAAATCCCTAATTATGCATGCAAATGAAGTACCCTCCTTTCAGACTGAAAACTGAGCCCAACGTAATGCTAAATTCTTGATGACTATACCATATAACAATAATCCTTCCTTAGGCGTCAGGACAGCACGAGACAATAATTGACAAGTTCACGTGACCGAATCCGTATGTCTGATTGGTAAAGATGGCATTGGTGTATCAAAATTTCAACTTGATCGGATTTATGAATGAAAGTACCTAGTAATATTTGCATATCTCCAGGGTGATGGGCCGTTTTACTCATTAAATGAAAGTAATCCCGGGAATTAAACCCAGATTGCGACAATACTTTTACAAACCTCGACAATAATTTGATAGATTCACATCAAACGGAAAGTAAGAAGACTATTAATTTGATAAATATATAATCCCATAGAATTTTTCTATGTTTGATGTCATCGTACACTCTTGTATTTCTTGTAGCCGCACAACTTTCTTGCCTTCCGCTCGCAGTTGTTCGGCCCCGCGAAAACACCCGTATACGATGACGTCAAACACACACACACCACACACACACACACACACACACACACACACACACACACATGCAGCGCTTGTCATTTGAGTTTGAAGTTTCAGTGTTTGGCACACACGGATTTCTTTACTGTGAAGTACAAGTTGTTTTATTCTGAAACACAACATCAAAGGATATGAAGATTGCCGCACGTTCTCTTATCATGCTGTTGCAGAGCTTTTACCTCTGAAAAGAGTGACACGGTATTTTTCTGATTCAGACGTATGATTGGCTCAAAACTTCGCAGTGTCGGTCAACCCATGGAGGTAGCTCATCGGATGAGCTACCTCAAGCCTCAGTGGCCAACCACACTGCAAGGCTCGACCATTTTACTAATAATAAGTTTAATTCAGGATAAGAGCACAATAAGTATTAAAAACTTGTTGCATCCACAGTAAAGAATAAAACAATAAAGAGGAACATAACACAGAAAATAAACTTGCCACAACAGCTAAAAGAGTCAAAAGTTACTAGGTTAAAAAGTACATCGACTTTCTATATATCGCGTTGAAGCTAGAGTAGACAAATGTATCCAATCTTCGCATTGTGGCTTACACGATATTGTCACTATTTTGCAATCGGTCTGAGAATTTAAACAAAAACTTGCGTCTAAGAGTTTAGAATGATGGAATACAATTTTCAACAAACATAGTACTTGCACTACAGTCATGAGGCAAACGCATGAGAATACGAAACGCATTGTTGTAAGACACTCTGAGGTTGTTCATACACTGACGACTGGAATTCCACCATAATTGTGAACAATACATGTTGTTACAGTATGTACGGAAAAGAGTCACCTTAACAGCATTATTACGACTATGAAATTTACGTAGCAGTGAATTCGCATAACCATAAAATTTACGTGTTTGTCTCTTAATGTCATAGGCATCACACAAATTATCAGTGAATACATATCCCAGGTAAGTATGTTTTGAAACGGCATTCAGTTTTCTTGGCTCTCAAATAGACAGGTGGAACCATGTCAACAGAAAGCCAAAATGAACGAGGAATAAAGTACATGCATTCTGACTTTTTCGGGTGATATACAATGTCATGTTCCACTCCATGATTTTCACAAACTGAAACCAGAGTACGCAAACCTGTAATCGATGGACTCATTAAAGCAGTGTCATCTGCATACATAAGTTGGTTTATCATCAAACCCCCTACATTGCAACCTTTGTTACAACTACGTAAGCGAATGCTAAGTCATCCATGTAGGCTAAACATTGAAAAACACAGGTGACAGGATACCTCCTTGGCGAACACCATTATTCACTGAGAAGAAAGTGGAGAACACATTGCTCCACTTAACACAGAATCGTTGTGTGCGATACCAAAAATAATGAGACGAACAAAATATCAAGGCATCTTCTGTCTATGAGCTTTTTAAATAGAGGGCATCATTTTACAAGTGGTATAGCCACAAACTGATGACGTCAAAATCGCCGTACACAAAACACAGACGCCCCGTAATTGCGGCACTGACTAACTAATAAGGTTAAAATAATATACATTTGCACTTTCTTCAAATCACTGTCACAATCTCCGACTGCTTAGTTTTTGTATCGGGTGAAGTACAGTGGCGCCAGGAATTGGGGTTAGCTGACCGTATTGTTGGAACGGAGCGAGCGAACACACAAAATCAAGCAAACGAAGATCATCACAGACTTTTTAGGGTTAGGGTTAGTTAGTTCATGTGATCGCGGCAATAATTCCGTCTCATTCCGGGTACAATATGTCCCCTCTCACGTTTTATTCATCAAATTTGTTGTCATGTACAAACTGACCCCGACGGCAATGGCCATATTGACCCCTTTTCAATATAGCCGTTGCCAAAGACGGCACACAGTTACATAACAGAATTCAGAGTTCATTCAAATGCAAATAATAATCAATATGACGGCCAAAAAATCTTTGTATGTTTTCATTTGCATTACTTCTTCTACAGACCGAAAATCACACCTGTACATTAGTTCAAACTCTGTTATTGATTGGTTTAATTTTTTGTCAACAATTTGTTTCCTTTATCTTCGCGATATGCCTTCAAATAGATTTTTAGCCAGGCTGTATTATGGAATTTATGAATACACGGATGTAAACAAAAAAAAAATCATATTGAATTAAAGTTCCGGAAGTCCAAATACAGCTTGAGTCGACACAGTGACAGACATTTGGTGATTGGAGTCATTGGTCGCGATATTTGTGCTTCCTTTTTAATTTCTGTTGACCGGCGTACGTAATGCCAATGCTTTATCGATTTGTTACTACAGGTTCCAATATTATTCCAATGAATAGTAGGGGGCTTACTCTTCGTTATCAAAGTCTCCTCAGTTCTCTCATTTCACCGCTAATCATTGTCTTCATTTTGTGGATCCTCAAACCTTCGCCCACACCAACACATTTGAAGGCATGTGGATGCATGCCATGCGAAATTGGATTTGCTTCACACCTTCAGACTTATTTCCGACTTATCTTTATGAGTTCATGTGGCGGAGGCGTTTCGGCGATAAAGCTAAGGCGTGCTTGTTCAACATATTTCAATTCTCTGTCCTTCAAGTTTACAGTCCCCTTCATCGTTTACTACCCTTTTCAGAATTAGAGCGCGAAGCCACTGCAGTGAACTGCAATAAAACTGCTCACACTAATTAGTTTCAGCTGTAGCCAGCTGGCAAAGTCGACAACATTGTACGTCCCATGCAGACAGTTTGTCTGGGAAAGTTGAAATAAAAAAAGATTTGTACATGGACCAGTGCATGGTAATGTTACAATAGACGTATATCATTTAGGACATAAATTTGTGTCCTAAACCCCAGCGTCGCTCACGTTGATTGGTAGGTCTTATGTCCCTATGTCCCATTTGCGTTCATTCATTGGCTGCCTTTATGTCCTCAAGTCTCATTAATATTTACTGTTCCGAATCCAGTTCATTCATTGGCCGCCTTATGTCCTTGTCCCTGCCTCACTTTCGAGTGTTACTTGTCTCGTTCTGCCATGTGCTCATTACTGTGGCGCATCTGCGAGCCTAGCCAATCATTACAAGACAGCTGGAGCGTAGGCGCAACGTTTGTGAAGACAAATTTGTCTTTGCACCTGCGCTGTCAGGAAGCTCCGGCATCAAAGTTGTCTGCATTCCAGGTCCCCTTACACGTGGACATGTGACACGTGGAAATATTGGTCTTATTAGCTGTAAATATTTCTGTCAGTAAAAATATGCTGCTTCTTACCAAAAGAAAAATATACAACTTTGGAGTTACACTCTTCAGCTACAGGTTCATTTGTACAACAAAATGCTTGCCATCGGATTGTGAGCTGTCCCATTTAGCTTTTTAGGCTCCGTTGTCAGCGACGCGGAGCTTTTCAAATAGGTTGATTTTCCGTCGTCGTCCGTCGTCCGTCGTCGTCGTCCGTCGTCGTCCGTCGTCGTCCGTCGTCGTCCGTCAACAATTGCCTTCTCCTCTGAAACCGCAAGTCCAATTGCTTTGAAATTTTATATGCAGTTCACTTGGGGTGACCTTACTTAAGTTTGTTCAAATCGTGGTGAAATTTGCATATTTGTATTTTTGGGGCATTTTTTGGTGTTTTTGGTAAAAAAATCTTCTTCTCTGAAACCGCTTGTCCGATTGCTTTGAAATTTGATATGCAGTTTACTTAGGGTGACTTCAGTCAGATTTCTTCAAATCGTGGTGAAATTGCATATTTGTATTTTTAAGGCAATTTTGTCATTTTTGGTAAAAAATCTTTAAAATCTTCTTCTTCAAAGTACCAGTCAGATAGCTTTGATATTTGGTACATATGTCTCTAGGGATGATCTATTTCAGATTTGTTCAAATTGTGCAGAAATATGCAAATTTGCATTTTTAGGGCAATTTTTGCCATTTTTGGTCAAAAAATGTGTATTTCCAAAGTTCTCATCTGATAGCTTTGAAACTTGGTATACAGGTTCCGACAGATGAACAAAATTATATTTATTGAAATTATGCTGAAATCTGCAATTTTGTATTTTTGGGGCAATTTTTGCCACTTTTGGTCAAAAAATGTGTATTTCCAAAACTACTCATCTGATAGCTTTGCAATTTGGTATACAGGTTCCTACAGATCACCTTAATGATATTTATTGAAATTATGCTGAAATCTGCAAGTTTGAATTTTTGGGTCAATTTTTTCCATTTTTGGTTAAAAAATGTGTTTCTCAAAAAGTACTGGTCCAACAGCTTTGAAATTTGGTATACAGGTTTCTATAGATGAACTAAATTTGATCTTTTGAAATTATGATGAAATCTGCAATTTTTATTTTGGGGGAAATTGTTGCCATTTTTGGTCAGAAAATTTTATTCTCAAAAAACGACTCATCAGATATTAGCTTTGGTTGACATGTTCTTAGGGATGATCCGATGTGATATATGCAAAGTATGATGAAATCTTCAATTGTGTATTTTTGCAGCTATTTTAGCCACTTTTTTCTGGCCATTGCATTGAGCTATCAAAGATTTCCACCTTCTTCATCAACATGTGTCAAAAATAGTTATTCTCTACATAAACACAGCGGAGCTATATCGGCCGCTAGGTCGCTTGTTCAGTATTGTTCTCCGTTTTGACTCCAGTTTCTGGTGTTAATCCCCGGGCTATGATGAAATAAATACCAAGTGCATACCTTGTCGATGCATTCTAAATGGATATAATTAGGCATTATTGTTGAATGCTGTATTCAAGTCCGGATTAGAATTCATTTATCAACAAAGGACTGCATCATTGATTCCAGATGATCCATGTACATGTATAATGTAGCATCTTTAATTAGACTACCTCATTAATTTGTTCGGACATTCACGTCTGCTGATGATTATTTTCGCAATCGTCTACAGATCCAATGTTGGTGTACATATATCATCGAAATGAGCAAGGTAAATCTGCTTGTGATCCAACATTTGTACATTCATATTGGAATTCCGCCATCAAGTCTTGAATACTTTTAAAATTTTATTTAGTCAAGCGTTTGCGATAAATTTGGTCGATTAGTATCTCTGGCGAGTGTGCGTATATTGAAATTTACTGCCATTGTGAACTCCAACAAAGAACAAGCACCTGGAGGTGATGTGAAGAAATCAACGTTGTTTCTGATTCACTAATTACAGTATTAACCCACTCTTGAAAAAGGTG
This sequence comes from Ptychodera flava, assembly GCF_041260155.1. NCBI lineage: Eukaryota > Metazoa > Hemichordata > Enteropneusta > Ptychoderidae > Ptychodera > Ptychodera flava. The sequence goes on from NC_091935.1 coordinate 503,971, forward strand.
CGCAGGTGCTCCACGATTTTGTGAACAAACTTGTACGTCACTTCAAGCGTCAATGTATGGACTAAATGATTTGCAAGGGTGACATTAATTATTTGATAAAACTATTTGTAATCATATATCAGTCGATACTTTTAAGTTACCTGCTTTTTATTTCAAACGATCGCATCGAATAAAAAGAACACGATACAACACCGAAAACGCGACTAATTGCTCTTGGTTTGAATCCCTCGCAAAATATATATTTTCTGAAAGCCCCAACAAAGGAGAACCCGATCAGCAAAGTACACATAATTCTTTGCACAGTAGTCACGTGACATGCATTTAAATGAACCTTCGAAAAGTCGGTTTTTACCCTGTTTCACGATAACGGGAGAAGATTGCCAAATAAAATTATTGCACAGGCAAGTTTTTGTAACATCCTAAAAAATGTGTCTGAAACTTTTCTTTTCTTTTTGTTCTATACGCTCTTGAAGGATTTAGGGGGGTCTTCAATTAGGGGAGAAAACAAACATCATGCCATAAGAAATGAACGGATGCCCGGAGGGCATCCAGACTATATTTTTTAGGCATTTACATAATATTATTTATGATAATAATACGTGACACGATGATCACTTCAGTTACTGTTAAGTTTACTTGTAAAATACATATAAAAACCGTAAACATCTGTTTTGTGTTTACTTTATCCTTGAATATATATTAAAATTCCAGGTCATACAACTAAAATTTATGATTAAATGAAAATTGAAGTGTGAAATGCATAGAATTAAAGAAGCCATTTGAATAAAAAGCTATCTCCTTCACAGAAAGGAAATAAACTCTCTGATGATCTGAAGTCAAGCAAATTTCCAGACAATCATACTGAAACACATATTCTCAAAACTGTCTCGGCATTTTTAAACTTTTCTTCGATAATGATTATTTAAACAATCAAGTTTTTTGAAAAACAAAACAGTCTTTAAAAAAATATTAGACACGGTTTTGTCAATAAAAAAATCATTGTTCTGTTAAAATGCCCATCAGTTGTATGGGCTGAGAGTTTTCTCTTGTCATTTTCACTACGAATTAGCTTTCATCAGTACACAAAAAACCCAAATGGCTGATAGTTCAAAATCTCCCAACATGTTTTTATGGGTGAACCTCACGGGCTACCAATTGCCTACAGTCTATCCAAATGGTCGTTTAGGCGAGCCAGCGTGCGATTGACATTCGCCATAGTATCGGGCAGACTGTTTCTGAGAAAGTCCACATACAACTCATGTGCCTCCCGTACCAGATGATACAAACGTCTCCTGCCCTGTGGTGGTCTTTCAACTTGGGGATCTCTGGTGCAGGGATGCCTGTCCCGTCTTCATCATCCGGAGGCGTTCTTGCTCCACGGAAGCTGATGCTGTTGGATACACCCCGTCTCATCTGCCTCCGTTCTTGTTGATGATTTTGTAATGTTGGCAGTGGTTGTTGTTGTTGTTGTTGTGGTGGTGGTGGTGGTTGCGGCGCTGGTGTCGGTGGTGGTGGTGGCGGCGGCGGCGGTGGCGGTGACGTAGTGGTGCCCATGGTCGTGCCACTGGTTGTACCGGTTCTCTCTGCTCTGGCGTTCTTAACGCCGCATATCGCATTTCTTGTTCTCGCATTTGTCGGACGCTAAAAACAAACATCTCTGACTAATTAACAGGACGGCAAATGAATTTCATTACTGTGATATTTCATTTCGTTATATTTTTAGTAAAGTGAAGATATCAATATTTGCCATACATACAATTTATAGGTGAAATAATAATATAAAAATTAGTTCATTGAGATGATCTTTATAGGATAAACAATATTCCGTGGAAACGAAAAATGCATATATAAGCTATTTTGGAGAAGATTTATCTTGGAAAAACTCTTCAAATCCTAAAACCCATAAGATTATAATAGTTTCGCTCTAGCTGTATTGTTATGTGGAATCTTTCCATGTAATTGAATAAAGATACCGCGATATTAAAAAGCATTAAGTATGATGTCGCTGGTAAACAATGGTCTCCGATTTGAGTCGGAATTTTGCTTTTATGAACGTTATCAAAAATGTCTATCTTAATTTAGTCATTGTTTTTTCAATTCATCAATATGAAATTAATATAAAAAATTTAAGGCATGTCATTGAAAACATATGTTCCACTGTTGTCTCAAAATTTGGTAACCCTCCCGAGAATTATATTGTTTCAAATTCAAAGAAACGGTGAAGCTCAAATATTCTAATTGAGCACTGGAGTTACTAAATAGTCCGACGTCAAGCATTTTGTCAAAGTGATACGAGACGATTATCGTATCTTCTACAAAGAGTAGGTGATTGCAATTTTACATCAAGAAATGTTAAAACGAAGGAAGTGATGCTATACACAATTTTCGAGCTTTTTGAGGGGAAAACAATAACCATGCAACTCATATTCCATTACTTGCATTTGCATTTTCCGTTTGAAAAAAGCTCGCATGGGTTTCAAATCAATAACAAAACTTACTCTGAGATGCGTTTAGCAACAACATTCCGAACACGCCGACGCAGTGGTTTTAGAAGCCCAGTTTCATATAGCCTTACTGCATCAGCTGGCATACCACTATTGGAAAGTCGACCTGATTGTCTCATGTACAGCACAATGTTTCCATAATTGGTGTTATGGATCTGCATTCCCGCCCTTATTAGATTAATTTCTGCGTCAGTGACGAAGCAGCGTGGTGCACGAGGAGTTGAAGCCATTACTGTTGTTGTCTATTGGCATTCAAAGTTCAACTCCTGTAGTTGGAGGTGGTCGCTTTGTTTGTTTCTGATTGGTCAACGGTTTTGCAAATTAGACTTTAACAGGTGCACATTGAATAGCATTGTACAAGTTGGTGTATGCGATAAATTTGCAAAGACATCTTAGAACGGAACAACACAAACTCCAACAAAGTTCGACATTGCTATCAACATGCCGCTACAGCGCAATCAAATATTGCTTCTCCTATCTTATATCCAAAGTATTATGGCAATATTGTCTATTGTCTCCGTGCTCATCCATCTCCCAGTGTATTCTGAAGAACGGGAAGTGTATCATCTAGCGCAGTTCTTTGATGACCAAGTTTCCATCCAGATCTGGTTACGCCTGTTGTGTGACATCCTGCGTCCACCTTTACAGCGACCACCGACACACCTACTCTTTATAAATGATGAGGGTATTGGTCGAGGTAATGCCATAGATGTTTGGACATCATTGCAGAGACGTCCTCGCCATTTCTGGATGTTAACTGGAGAAACCATTCAATCAATGGAAGCTATCATATGCAACCTGGAGTCCAATCTACGTGGTCGTAGTGACGCTTGTGCCTTGGATTCGAGAAATCGTTTTCTTCTGACATTTATTTGGTTACGTCATTATCCCACTCTAGACTTACTGGCAGCATGGTTTGGGGTAGGCAATATGACTGTTCAGAGGGAAATACGTCATCTTCTCTCCTTAATTTGGCATTATTTTCGACGGAGCGTCCGCTGGCCATCGTTAGAACGCTTTCGACAATTACGAGGACACTGGGAACATTTTCCCAATGCCATTGGCACAATCGATGGTACTCTACATGAAATATATCGACCTGAAGTTGAAGAACAGCATGAATTTTATAGCGGATACGTTCGTTATCATGCAATGAGCACCCAAGTTATTGTGGACAATCAATGTAACATCATTTTTATTCAGTCAGGATTTCTGGGACATGCCAATGACGCAATGCAGTACAGATTGTTACCATCAATAGGGCTCGAAGGTCAATTGCAGATTCCACAAGATGCATATTTTTTGGCTGACCAAGGATACCCAAACATGTATCCTCTGTTAACAAGATTTCCTACTCGTGAATTGCGTGGTCCGTATCGTCAAGAGAAGATTGTATTTAATAGGGAGTTTAATCTTGCAAGAGTTTATGTTGAACATGCAATTAAATATATAAAAACCTACAAAGCAATTAATTCTGTTTATCGGCACCCACGTTGGTTTATGCCTATTATAGTTGAAGTATGCACATTCCTAGCCCAACGACATATCAGATTGTATCGTGTCGTGCGTTGACTTCTGACGCAAATATACAAGCGAAGGTCTTTGACAAAAAATCATGACATATTTTCCGTGTATTTTGTACTATTGAAGTAAGCAACTCGCCGACATTGTGTGTGTGTGTGTGTGTGTTGACTATGCTTTTGTAGAGGAGCTGCGGTAACCACAGAGACAAACAAAGACGGGGGGGGGGGTGGATTATATGACCATTTAGAAATCGTAAAGAGGTGCGTATTTGACCCAAGAGTGTCATGGCGATACGTTGTGTTTGAATCCATCATAATTGGCGGCTTCACAAAGGTTACTGTCAGTCATTGTTCGAAAGTGATGAATGAAACAGCTGGAGTCTTGGACTGCTTTGCTAAGCGCGCAGATACATTTGTACATTGCAGTGATGAGCACATGGCAGAGCGAGACAAGTAACACTCGAAAGTGAGGCAGATACAAGAACATAAGGCAGCCAATGAATGAACTGGATTCGGAACAGTAAATATTAATGAGACTTGAGGACATATAGGCAGCCAATGAATGAACACAGATGGGACATAGGGACATAAGACTTACCAATCAACGTGAGCGACGCTGGGGTTTAGGACACAAACTTATGTCCTAAATGGTATACGTCTAATGTATCTTAATCTTGAACACAGGGTGCCAATCGTAAACTCTCATTTACAACTCGAGCCTCAGACAGAGCTAGTTTTGCCTTTGTACAAGCAGACTTTTTGGTCTTTATCAAGTAGCCTTGTTCAACACCAAAGTGGCCACGGCTACAGCTGAAACTAATTAGTGTAAGCAGTTTTATTGCAGTTCACTGCAGTGGCTTCGCGCTCTATTACTGCAAATGGTTGTAATTGCAACTCTGTACATAACACCATATTATGCCAAATGTTTTGAGACGGTCTAAAAACTAATATCACGCCTACATTGACAACTCAGGAGGCCACTGCTGCCGCTGATGTGTGACACTGGGAATGCACAAACCAGACCAAGTTCGTGCTAGTGACAATATATGCACCCTAAATCATTATATTGGCGGCGAATTTCGTTTGCTTCTGTACTTAATTCACTTCGTCGATCGGCGGAATTTTTATAATGTAATTTTCGTGGCATATCCAACGAATTGTTGTTCACGTTTTCATCTACAATAGTAATGAAATATCGCATTTCGTACATGTTGAGTGACGAACCACTTTTATATAAAAGTGTATCCTGTCAAAAACGGGAACACACACCTTTCGTATTGTAAAAGAGGCAGCAAATGACAAATTCAATAATTAATGTCAAACACAAAGTTTTCAACATATAAAACATCCTAAACAAGTGACAATTTATACTTTAACTGTGCAAATACAACAAAAAATAAATAATATGAAAAATATTCAACAATAACAAATCTGCACAACAAACACGACAATGCAAAGAAAAAATAAAGACAGGCAATAAAGAATCAATGCAGAGGCATAAATTCAATAAAAGAAGGAAAATGCGTAAAAGACATTTCAATCATTACAAGTGAACATTATAAATTCATCAGTTCCTGCTTAGCATTATCATCCTAACGTTTATATGAAACATTGCATCCCTCTCTCGCAACTTGTTCTCGTTGACTACAGGTGCTGGGTTCGACCCCCGGTAGCGGTAATAGTTGTTGTGTAAAAAAACGTAACTTAAAAATACACTTCTCTCCCTTGTCATTAATCAAGGTATCAGGCTGGCTGAAGAAGACATGGATAGAGTAATAGGATACTACAAAAAGAGGGAAAGGAGTGAAGATAGTAAAAAATTGGGACCCTTCTTTTCAATCATTTCCCCCTAAGTTTCCAAGCCCCCATTCCTAACTCTTACCCCCAAAATAATTTATCGCCCCTTTTAGAACGTAACCTTTGACCTCATTTCCATAAGTACGCACATCTTTGACGTCATCAGTTTGTGGCTATACCACTTGTAAAATGGTGCCAAATAGAGTCCATTGGTTGACCCTATCATACGCTTTGGTAGTATCTAGAAAACGTACATAGACAGGACTGTTAAATTGGCGATAATAATTAATTATTTCCTTCATAATATAGATGCAAAGGTGAGTTTGTAACCGAGCTTGAAGCCAAATTGATAATCTTCTCTACATAAAGAAGCTTTACAACGGTCTAAGATCACAGACTCAAGCAATTTTGACACTACTGTTGCGAGCGCAGTTTTCATTAAATTATCAGGTAAATGCCCATGGATAAGCATAGCTGAAAAACACAATGTCAGAATAGTATGCAAACAATCATAAGCATGTTTAAAATCCTCAAATTGCAGACCATCGTAACCAGCTGCTTTCCCCAATGGCAGCTTATGAATGGCTTAACTAATTTCTACAGCTGTAATTCTCGGAATGTTACTTTCATTGTAGTTACTATTTTGCCAATTAGAGACGAACTCTTCGTGACAATTGTTGGTAACAGAAGACAGCAGAGTGGAAAAATGATCCTACCACATATTAGAAATATCCTGTTTTCCAGAAACATCACCAATATTAGCCGAGAGAGGCGCGGCGTGACTGTTCATCAAACGAACGTTTTCCCCAAAAGTCATGTGGTCTTTGCCTCTGAGTGAAGCAGCAAGACCGTCGGGCTTCAACTCATTTTCATGACGTCTGCATATCCTAAGCGCTCGTTTGAAGTTCGCACATTTCCCTATAGATAGTTCTAGTTCGAGGTTTCCCAGGTTAAGCCACATTCTGAATGCATTTCTCGCATTTTGGTGAAAGTCTTTCACGTACTCATTCAGCCGGGCATGACGTAATCAGTTTTTACATTCTTGCAAGAAAGGCAATCCACGGCTGCATGACCCAGCACATGAATTACATTATTATAGAAACGATCAGTCAACAATCTATGATTGCTATCTCTGCAGAATTTATCTTGGCAATATAAAGCTTCAACAGGAAGAGAAATTCGCTGCAACTAACAGTCCGACAAATGATTGAAAGAATGTATTTCCTGATCATTGACCTTCGCCCAATTAACACACTTAGTTATCCCTGAATTAGATATTTACAGTCATCTAGCGATTGAAGATCTACGATCGACATTAAAATGGAAACAGGTACAGGTAAATGGTCCGAAGCCACGCAATCTGTAAGGACCTTAATGAAGATAATGGCATCGTGAACTGATCGCGATGATACACAGTGGTTTAACCACGACGTTGTGCCATTAGTATCACTGATATAAGTGAAAACGTCGGAACACTCGCCAATACAGGACAGCAACGTCAGATAAGAATTCCAATCGCCGACAACAAGAAAACTGTTGACATCTAGGTCTAATACAATAGTTTCGACAGATAATCAGCGAACATGTGATAATTAGTGTCACAAACGGTCGGAAGATAGACACAGAGGATAAGAAGCGATTTATTGCCACATCGCATCTCAAGTTCAATAATGCGACTGTCATTATAATGCTTATACTTGATTCTGAAGGTATTGGCAAGCAATTTCTGCCTTAGGACGGCTACTCCCCATAGGGTCTACCCACTCTGATACAGAAACATAGAAATCCTTGTGTATCTTCGAAAGTAACGGCAACTCAGGCTTACATAGCCAGTGTTCTTGTAAAAATATAATATCATGTTTATTCCACAAAGATCGAACAGTGTCAATGGTAGATTTGATACGAAGAGGCATTATTATTTTATGGGTAGAATTTTCTCATGAGGACACCAGCAAGCCACAATGACGGATCCAATATGACAGCTTGTGATATTGATCATTTTCTACAGTGAAAAGAAATGACGAAATTTTAAACAAGGGGTGTTATTTGTACGGATAAGTCATTTTTACAGGGATTATTGAAATGAATGCAAAATTTAAGCTAGTCTTTATGAAATGACCAAAATTACATGTGAATTTATCCACGAAATGTAGCTGAAGGCGTGCGTTTAATTCGTTATAAGTTGTGATCGACGGCTCGTCAGTTTTGACTTCTTATGAATTGAACGTCAGTGATACACATTGTCGACCACTGCAATGCAGCTGTAGTTTCTCAGGATGAGTTACTAAACTGGTCTTCGCCGTTTGCACCTATGATCTACGAACCCAATCACAAATTTCTTTGTGTGTCGCGAACTATCAATTGGTGGAGATCACTGCTGGTTGCCATACCACGAATGTACTTCCTTCCCTGTGTAGTGGGCATGCTTTCGATGGATTACTCCATGTCAATAGATATGAGAAGATGAGCTTTGCATAGCAGGGCTGTGTGTTACCGGCTATAGTCCTCCCAGGCCTATAGGCCTCATAGGCCTATACACGGTAACACACAGCCCTGCCACGCAGATCTATGAGAAGGTTTGACAATAACCGTTGGTCAAACGTTATATTTTCATTTGTCTAAATGTAAGACTCGCTCAGAGACACGTAGAGACATATTCATGAGTTGACCGAGACTGCGAAGTTTGAGTCAATCATAGGCCTGAATCGGGGAAAATTCCTTTTTCCAAGTTCTGCTACACTGTATTTATTTTGTATGAAAGGACAACGTGCGGAAATTGAAACATCTTTTGACGATGTGTGTTAGAATAAAACTTGTTCTTCACAGTCAATATCTATCTATCTATCTATCTATCTATCTATCTATCTATCTATCTATCTATCTATCTATCTATCTATCTATCTATCTAAGACATTTTAAAAATATGTTTGAAATAACCAAGTTTATAATGCAACACAGACCTTGCTCTGTCGTAGTTGCACTAACCATATCGCTTAATTCTCCAAGTCCCGCTGTTGTATGTGCTCCCACCTTGATTTAGCGAAGTTGACAACAATAAGGAAAATAATTTTGAATCCAAGATTAAATATTGTTATTATATTTCTGACAGAAAATATACCAGATAAAAGTCATGTAAACCTATGGACATCACATCGTACAGAGAAGGTAACAAGTCATTGTCAATGGCGTAGTACCCACTTGGTTAATATGTTTGGAAACCATTGACGGAAATGATTTGAAGTAATTTGGTTTAAAATATCCAGAAAATTGTTGAGAAAAATATTGTATTGATGTGTATGTGCAGTTGTCAAATGTATGAAAGATATTAATTCGCTAAATTTGAGAAATAAATGCAATGCGATTATATAAAGTCTGAGTGCTGGTTTGTGATAAAGATGCGTAAGATGGACACATGTAGAAGTCCCTCACATGGAATATATCTTTAGGTATTGTAATATTTCCCCAATTGTTAACCTGGTAATGTATGAAGCTCAGTTTTACAAGGTGAAAGATGACTTGAAAGTACTGGGCATAAAGGGAAATCCAGGGCTGTTAATTGTATCTGTCAATGGATTCAGATTTGTACTAAAATTCAGCAGCTTTAATCGTATTATTACCAGAAATATCTCTGCAGGAAAGGCGACTAACATCCCTGTTTTTCGCTTTTATTCAATAAAACAATAATAAAACAAACAGAACAAAACTGCATTTCTCAAAATTGTACACAATATATTTTCACTCAGTGTTTTTAAACTGTCATAGTAAAGTCAGGGAATTTAGACTGAGATTTGGAGTAATTTCATTGGTTACTCATAAAGCTGACAATCATTCTTGCAGTCAAATGTTATTTAATAAAACAATAACAACAAACAAACGAATATGCATTCATACTGTCAACATTTTGCCTGGTACAAAGTACGAGATCTAACATATTGTAGCTCATTTTTTATTCATGAAAACATCATAAACAAAAACAAACATAACCGTCAGGCAGCCATATTTGATCGTATTATTAAAATAATATATGTCCAAGTGGAAGTTACAGTCACTGTGCATTATCCTTGTGCAAGAGTTCAAAAGACACAAAAGACATTAGTAAAAACCTGTCTTAGTATTGGCTGTAGACTTAAATACGGGAAACAAAATGGCTGTCACGCGGCCATACCGGATTACATCATGAAAATTATCGGTGTGCATATGTAGGAGATACGAAGTAATCCTTGTACTAGTTTTGAAAGAAATCGCTCCAGGCTAAGAAATTTGCATGAACGGACATACGGATGCGGGCAGGGGCACGACCAAATCTAGTAGTCCCCGGACTTTGTATGTTTGGAACAACAAACATTTTCTCAAACATATTGACATAATGCTGATGTCACAGCAGAAAACGTACCTGGACTGTGTACGAAACTTTTAAAGTGAGGTCAGTGATAAGATACCGGTTGATATTTTGTGATATTGCCGTCACTTCTTCCTCTCTCCGTGTGGTTGCTTCATTGTAGGTTTCCCAGTATGATATTATATACTTATTTATAACGCCATTTGTTGGGTCAGGTACTAACCACTGAACTGCCATTGTGTATACGGCAGGGTTCAGTTCCACATTTCTTGGTTTGGAAGGAACTGTGAACAAAATATGTAAAAATTTCATGACACATGGTCATTTGTATTGGTAATTATTAAATCCATTGTGTGCCCCGTTCCAGGGCCCTCTACATGCTGCTTAGGACCGCGACTTTCTATCAAGTCCATGATTTATCGAATTCCATGGTTTGTTTTCTACACGAGAGTTGAAGATGTAGCATCGTTTTAACAAAATGTTTTTAAGATAATTTACTGCGTAAATCATATTCCATAACTTAAAAGTAAACGTCAAATCTTCAATCTTTATTCACTTCAGCTTTGTAGTATTGCGATACTAGTGAAGTGAATGTAAATAACAAAGGTCATCGAAGTAAGAGGCTAAAGGTAGTTAAAATTAACTAATCTAGTCTAGTGAAGTAAATGTAAATAACAAAAGTCATCGAAGTAAGAGGTTAAAGGTAGTTAAAATTAACTAATCAAGTTTAGCCTCAACTCTGATAAATGCATGTACTAAGTATACAGGTGACTGCAAGTTTGAAAATTGAGTCTTAGAACACAGGTGACTCCAAATTCTACAGGAAATAAGAAAATCAGGCCTTCTTGTATATTCAGGTGGATGATTTTACAACAAAAGTTTGAAAAATTGAAAAATCCGACAGAAGCTTCACACTTAAATAAGTGCGATAGATATTTCCTAAAACTTCCAAACCATATCGAGTGCCTGTGTACATCGTATACCTTGAGCGAACGTTGCAAGATCTCCGGAAAACAATACATCTTATTACATTTTTAGAAGATAAAATGTCATCACCATCCATTTTCAATGCTCGGCAAATCAGCTTTACTGATGGTTTAGTGTACTCTGATACGTTCCAGCTTGGTAAACACAGAATGAAAACATTGATACATCACTTATCTCACCATCCTCAGCTGTTCTTGCCTTGGTTAGTGGACTCCATGGACTTTGTTCATCTCTATTGTTAAACGACAACACGAATTCATACATCGTAAACGGTAGCAATCCAGTAATTGTGAGCATACGGACACTGCCGTCACTAGAAATTATTTCTTCATATTCTTCCCATGTATTTACTTTCCTGTACTTCAAGTGAAAATTCTCGATGTATCCGTTACTGTCACATTTAATCTTGGAAGAGCTTGGTACCTGTGGTGAAAACCATTAAACATGCATTAAAGATGATACATAATCGTAGTTAAAGCAAGCACAGATAAAAGAAAAAAATTCATGTTATTCGGCATACATTACTTCAAGTACAAATTAACAATATCTGCTACTTAAGTTTCATGCATCTTGTAATCTCCGAATTTTCTTTTCCTCAGGTCGCCACTCTCATATATATATATGAGACGAATAATTATACTGTGGTCTAAAATTGTGTGGAAATTCGATAATTAATATTTGTTTTGATGGTAGCACTTTGCGTCATACCAGAGCTTTTAGCATTGCTTATGTGTAATTATTCTGAAAGACAAAGATTATATCGCTTTCTTATGTTACAGTAGCTCGACGCTTGGTAATTATTGTTCGTGATATATTAAATCGTTAGTCCTTGCTCTTGACAGACCGAATAGTTTGGTACTTTGGTACTGTTCTCATACTTTTTGTGACTTGATTACAAGTGATTAGCTAAGCATATCTCGAAGGTGTTAGTAGATATGCCATTTTAAACCTCCTTATTGACTGTTGAGACTCTAGCTTGACTACTGGCTTTTTTCAGTATATATCGCTAAAAGAATAAAAATGTACAAGCAAATGCATCAAAGTAGATCTCTCTTGAAATCATCAAAATTAATTAACATCTGGTTTGAACTGCGTGATATTAGGGTTGCTCACCGTATATGCAATTGTAGGTTGCTCGGATCAGGGGACATTACTCCTGTAATTGTTGGCCCCTCTGTTGGCACTGAAATTGAGAATAATGCAAATTTAAACACTCAAAGCATATTAATTGAACATTAAAACATTTAGAACTTCAGAATTTCAATTTAGTAAGGTACAAAACCCTCCAAAAGTCCATAGTCAATTGTATAATAATTAATTGACGACATGGCATGGAGGGTAAAGACCTATGCAGGTTCTAAGCATACTGAGCATTTACATACTATCCAAACACATCATCTCAAGGATTCTAACACGCATGAATGTGCCTAGCTCTGTTTTTAAAGGCGCAAACATTTTAATATGCATGAATCTGGCGATATCACTTTCTTTTAGAGTGGTTGGGGATGAAGTTTATTAAATGTAAAGAAGTTGATGATAGCTAGAGACCAACATAAGACTTGATTAACATACTTGCGTGAACGAATTCTCTAGGGCGCAACGTGTAAACATTTGGACACTTCATGAGAATAGAAAGTTGATTGCTAAAGGAGTGATGGCGTCCGTATAACCAGCTGATGTTAATCTCCGTTGGGCCATTCAACTTCATGGGAGGGGTCGTGGTGCACTTTCAATTAGATGTCAACACATGTTTTCGCAATATGAAGGACAATTAAGCTCAGTACGACGGTAGATATAAGGTATTGGTTGGAATGTATAAAATGGGTGTTTTTGTGTTGTGAAAATGTTAAAAATAATCTCAGCCCTTTACGGAAGTTATGAGACTCCCTAAATCGGGTAAAAATCGAAATGAAGCAGACAGTGCTCCATCGACTGGCCGCGCGGCGCAAAGAGAGAGCAGATCTATGGCATATATGAATGCAATTTGGATACAGTAGCCGTACAATACTAGTCAGTTTATCTCCACAAAGGATGTCCTTCGACATCTCGTACGCCGAATTTATCATAAGTGAACACAGCGTCGTACTTCGTTCATCATTGCGCATTTTATTTCAGTACGAATAAAATATTTCAACGGTATCTACATCATCTTCTCTTGTATTTTCGTTACTGGCTTGACTAAATAGAACTAAAATTGTTTAAACGACCTTCACGAAAGTTTGACTGTTCTTGAGAGTATCTTATACTTTGTATCCGAATCTTACAGAATACGATAATTACCTCTCTCCTATTAGAAACATGACATTTCAGCGTCTCTGTCGTGTACTTTCAGTAATGTTATGGACATTTTGAGGCTCATGTATTGCTATTCTTGATTAATTTAGTTATTAAACTCGTCAACAGGAAACTTGTAGCAAAGCGGTTCTGTCATAAGATTGATGCACTGTCGACTAGGACCGGCCTCTTCACTTCAACAGCAAAGACGGCATGAAAACACGATGGTATGGTACGGGACCGTGAACGATGAAACTGATGTGTTAGTCGCAATAAATACAAATTTGCAATGGGTTCGTTTGTTTGTTTTTGGTTAAACTGTGTACGTACTTAAGTGCAACCCCAAAAACTGAAAGCAAACAACAAAATTTGTGTGCATATTTAAGAAAAGCGTTCCGGAGTGTCATAAGTTCTGTTTTATGTACATGAACACACCGACGCGTACGCCCAGCTGTAAGTAGCTCCCGTTGCAATGAAAATATAAGTGAGTCTGTGGGGGTGCACCTGTACTGTAAAATGTGATCCCCCTTGTCCGACATTATAAAACTTGACCCTCCCCAATCCCTGCAGTATTCTCCCTAGGAATAATGATTCAGTATCAGCTAATTTACATAACAATGGTTTAATTGTTATGTAAGTTAGGGACAGAAATTACAGGGGGGAGGGCTGGCGTTTTGGGAGGGATGGTCGCAATTTATCACGCAAGCATTTTTGGAGGGTCCTATATTTGTAGGAGGGGCATCATATTTTGCTCATCTAAAAGAATGCAAGAAGTGGCTGTTACAGTGCTTTCCCAAGAAATATGAAATCATAATACATAGGAATCTATCAGCCAAACTATTGACAATTTTTCTCCACAAACAAGCTATATCTGTATATTTATATATGTTTACGCAATAAAGCACACCCAGCGATGGTATACCACGAGATTTTGACCAGTTCACGACATATATGCACGAGCGACAGCGAGTGCATATATGGTGTGAACTGGTCAAAATCGAGTGGTATATCGTCGCTGGGGTTTATTTGAAATTCTGAAATTTGAAATTCTGGCGTGGAACGTCATAAGCGGATTTTTGCTCAAGCTGAGAGCTCACGCGTATGCCAGCCGTGGTATATCGCCAATATACAACAGTTCTTTTTTCGTCTCGACAATCAGATCGCTGTATTTGCACCATCAATATACTGGTATGATATAATTGATAATATATGTAAATATGCTTTGCTTGAAGTGGGAAGTGAAATGTGCATATGTGTACAAGAAATTGGATATGGAATTTCACCGAAATGATGATTCACTATACATGGTAGTCTATGAGGGTACTATGAATATTGTTTTCCTATACAAAACTAGGTAAATCTGTATTTTTGTGTACTCTTGATTATTCATATTAATGTACTTAATTAGACGAGTGCTTACAAGTTGATGTGTGTACAAGATGTTGGATTTGGAATTTCACCGAAATATTGATTCACTCACTATACATGGTAGCCTACGAGAGAACTATGAACAATATTTTTACAATATAAAACATAAAACTAACTATATATGTACATTAATAGACGTTTAATATTTGATATACACTTTGCCATCTGTCCATATGTTTTTTGTCTTTTGTCTTTTATCAGTTTTAATTGTTCGAGGTGTTTAATGTAGGATACTTCATGTTCTTTGCTTGTGAAGCTTGTCGATAATGTATATATGTTTAAAAGAGTCAATGTATTTCGTCGGTGATTTCCTAGTAAGGAAATATCACATACTATACAATCGAAGGCTTGGCCGTAAAATCAGCTTCTGTTAAAAGTGACCCTTCTAAAGATAAGGTTATAAAAATGACCCTACCCTGGACTGTTTTCTAAAAAGTGACCCTCCCCATTCCCCTAGTCCACCCACTGTAATTACTAAAGGCTCCCTAATAATTAGTTTAACATGGTAAAACACGGGTTCGTATTAGTACTCTCTAAACAATAGCATGTATGATAATCCATTTTATAAAGGAATAAAATATAGTTATTAAAGTTACCGTCTTTCAGATGTGTTTTAAAAACGGGTAATTAAACCCAAAATCGATAATGCAAAACGTTCGATGTTTACTGAGAAGAAACTGCGCGGCTTCTTTGATTTGGCTTAAAGTAAATGAGAATATCAGCTCAAGTGGATGTGCTTCTTACAAGCTGTCGTTACTTACTTTAGGAATGATATTTAAGTTGTATAATAATTACTCTCATACCAATAACGAATGTTGTTATATTATGAAAACACATACCGTCACACAATGTTATCACAGAGTTCAATGTTTCCTTGCTACCTTCGCCTTTTGGTCCTGGTCTCTTGACAGTTACTGTGACATCATAACTCGTAGACCAGTCCAGGTAACTGATGTCTGTTGTGTAACTTGTCAAATCGGGATCAACTACATGGAAATCCTGATGTGCAATCCAGTCGCTTTGTTCTGTCCTCTTGAAGTACACTTTGTATACCTCAGCGGGTCCATCGCCATGGTCGATCCTTTCCTGCCATCTCTCCCAACTGACAGTTACTCGAGTTGCTTGTGGCGTTATTCTTGGAACATTGTTTTCCGAAAACTTAGGTAAGACTAAAATATCCAGCAATAAAAAAGAGAAGCTATAAAATGAGAGATCAAGTAGGATTATTTCGAATATCACTGTAGGCATGGTGTTGCTTTTTTGAACCGCATCAGATAGAAACATTCCGAGTAGCCGATAAAACATGCACCGAAGGGCGTGTGGCACATGACCTCATTGCATAACTTGATTACAGTGCGAGTGCATAGACATCAAAGGAATATTAAATTTTCTTGATAATATTTATCGAACACCTACGGAGCAGTTCTTACAAATAATCCCTACGAATTTTATGATACTAAAATTTTGAAATGGTAGCAATCAAAAGGAAGTTTTAAATTCAGCCGACAGAAATTCAACTTACTTAAGTAGAGAAGTTTAATGACATCTAAATATTTCTGTGATACGGAAGCCCAGAGGCGGGTGTTCAACTGAATAACAACAAATAATTTGTATACATGATTTCACATTGTATTTATCCAATATCTCAACATTTGTTATATGTATGGTATATTATATCCATAAAGCCCCAATTTTCAATCCCAGTTTTTCGCATTAGTGGAGTTCTCCTCCCAGTCAAACACTTGGCCAGTACGATGTTAGATTTCTATAACATTAATTGCACAAACTGATCTCAACCTTTTGTCACCTTTTACTATTAAATCCTAACAGAGTTTATAGAAGCGTTTGATTGACGGTCGGTTCAAATCGCCAATGGTCATTGATTCCCCACCATCAACGCTCGAATTTCCTAAAAAATCGTCTCTCAGTCGCGTTGGAATTTGAATATAACCACAGAGTTCGATCGGTAGCAGCTTTGCACTGACCGCTTGGTAGTCTGTCTGCGTTTTTGCGGCCGGAAAAAAACTAAAACGTGGCATTTTCTGGAGTGTGAACCCGCGTGTTGCCTGTTTGTTGTCCACTTACACAATAAACGCCGCCATAGCTTCGCACCCTTTTCAAGGGAGACTCCGCCTTGAACTTAATTAAACTTATTTTACTCGACCTAACAGTGTTTTTGATTATTAAAGAAATCAATCCTTGCCAAAACTGATGACTTCAGTACTTGCTAAAGGTGCAGTGTACATCAGTAGCTGTACATTGTTGGTGAATATAGCCATTTAAAGCAAATTGTGTATACAACTCCAATTTCCGTAAAGTTCAGACCGAAAGGAGATCGAACTTGGGTGCAAAGAAATTAATTTTAAATGTTGCATAAACAAGATATCAACAGAAAATTTGATTTACTATCGAAGTCGTTTTATACTGGTTGTTATTTAGTTACCATCTGTTGTTAAACAGCAGCATTAAGTCGATATCACAACAATGGTTATTTGGTGAGAAAAATGGTTCGTACTGGTCATTTTATTTATTTGAAAACTAACAAATTAAGAAGCTATCTCGCTCTAATCTAGCATCTATCTTGTAGACTGAAGTAACCACTGTTTTTTCGTCTTCTGTTTCTCGGTTATATATTTACATATTTGAGACACCGTGTTGGTAATTTACGTACTATTTGGATCGTAAATATATGTCGTATGCCTATTAGATAAATCGCATGTAAGACCATCAACAATATTTGCATTTAATATGTGATCACGACTGCAAAGATCCGAGGATTGGAGAAAACAATCCATAAATGAACAAAGTTTTCAGCGAGTCAAGATATTATAATTATCAAAATTAATTACTGAAAATCATGTTATAAGAAGGCAGAGTGTAGCATCGTTTTTTGAAAGTCTAAGTTTGTCCAGATTAATGACACCTTTTAAAGCGTCGTCACTGTTGATCTTTGGTTAATTATTTTTCTACTAAGGACAATTAGTACTTTGAAACAAAGTAGGGACGAGTGACTGCATGACGCAAACGTATGTCCTTCTGTATGAGGTCGTTGGTATTAGAATGGCGTTTTTTCATTACTCTATGCCACTTTGAACTGCATGGTTTCGGATGTAGAGCAATGGAAAAGCCTTCCTACCCATGTGCATTTTTCTTTTCTACATTTACGTTTCTTTGAAGCTCTCAGCATTTGAAACATTAGTAATAGCAAACTTTATTGTAAACGTCATAAAAACATTACAAGTGAATTACCATATAAATCGAAAGTCGATAGTTCTTTAGACTGATCACCAGCTTTACAGGTGTACGACATTCCTTCACCAACATAAACACTGCTGTAGTTACTAATTAAAAGGTACATTCCACTGAATTGGTGACTGGTGCGCGTAAGAACAGATTCAGAGTGATCAACTAATAGTACATCATTCGATGATATCACTGGATTTCTGCCGACTTCACAAATGATGGATGTATCTTCACCCGGGTTGGTTTTCACATTGTACAAAAACCATATTTTAAGACTTCCATCTGCGAATAAAAACATCTTTTAGATTGAACAAAAACCATACTTTAAGGCTTCAATCTGTGAATACAAACATCTTTCAGTCAAGAAACTACAACTACATATATCCATATTGCATATGATGACAGTGGATTAGATAATTATGTCGTATACGCCGAGACTAACCTGAAAGTATAAAAGACTCAGCTCAGAATGGATATACTTAAAGGCCAAGATGAAACTACAAAGCCACTAATTGTCTCACGATATGAAAATCACTGTCAACAGGTTCTGGTTAAGGATTACTCAGTTCGTGTCCTGAGAAAACAAGCTCCAGTGGGGGCCCGGGACTTTTTTCGTAGAGGGCGTAATTTCATTTCAATTGTAATCGAAACATCACGCTCTCAAGCCCCATCGTTTTTACGAAAGGACTGGTGTAATTGTGAAAATGATGATGATAAATTAAAGGGTAACATATACGCCTAATTGTGATCAGGACAATTGAGCTCTCACACACTCTTACCTTGCTGACAATCGTCAGTGTATGCATTTATCCACCCTGGTGCACATTCACCATTTGAACACACACCTGTTGTTCTATCACATGCTGCATTGTCTTTGCCAGTGACAATTGTAGTTACACAACACGCCATACAAACCATCAGCACATGAATCTGGAACTTAAATAATAATTTTTAACTTATAAACATGAAGATAACTACCTCATAACCCTACCAATATTGTGCCATCTTTGTGATGTTTACCGTAAAATATCACGGCTGATATTGTAGGGTAAGCGTCGAGATATTCACGAAAGTAATATTTGTAGTGTTTCCGATATACATTTGTAATCCGGAAGTAAACAGGGTAGTGAGTCCACGGTGTGATAATAACGTCGAGCGATATGCATTTGTTGACATTGCAACTTACACTGTACACAAATAATGCTACCTCTCTACGCTACATACAACGATTAAGCGCAATCGAAATCGGAAGAGTATTAAAGCTTTGGATTTGGACCTGTTACTATTTTAATATTATATCACATCAAACATGTTGATCCTGTGCTACATGGCTCTAAATCCCCGCTATCTTCCTTACTTTGTTCATCGAGATGGCGCGTGTTGTTGAGTTCTATGATAATACCTTGCACCATTTTTCAATGAAGCCTTCTTACATAAATATTTTCACGCGAAGGTAACGAAATAAAAGTCAATCTCTAAAATTGAAGCACTAATGAAACCCATGTTGATGAGTCACAGGAATAAGTGAGAAGTTATAACTTAATATCGCATTTTCCTGTGTCGCATCAGCAAGAGTGTCATTTGTGCTGCGTCAGACATGAGACAAAGTCGAGTGTCATGTCTGACGCAGCACAAATGAAACGAATGCTGATACGACGCAAGATACTTGCGATTTTGAGTAATAACCACTCTGTTATATACAAATGCTCAGAATTTCTTAAACGATAACTATATTTTTTGTGAGATTTTGCTTATATTCTGTGATGTGAATTAAAGGTACACAGCCACCTGTAATCTATATATACCATATATGGTCAAAGGGTCGTTCCTTAGTATTGAAAATGCCTGTGTGAGGGCGCTGTTTTTAAAAAGCGGCCACCCGCTTAAAATCTGTGATTGGTTAGATTTTCTCTTTCCATGGTAATTGTAGCAAAATTGGAACAGGTGACAGTATACCTTTAATATGAAAACATTAATGTTAACAGACTTCATTCATAAACTGTGCGCAGAAGTCAACAGCATGCACGACAAATCCTCCATATCGTAATGAATACGATAATAATCTTTATCATATACCTATATTCACTTGTCTGTGTGAAGCCATGGGGGAAAGCGCCCTATAAGGTCATAATTGTTGTCCACATCTAAACTTTCAAACACACTTTGTGAAGCAAGTACATTTACATCAATTGTCAAACACCTATAAAAGCACAGGTTTGGTTAGTTTAGCATTGTAAAAAAAGTCATAGTTTTCTAATAGACTTCAATGTATAGTGAATCAATATTTCGGTGAAATTCAAAAATAAAAGTTCTTGCACTCACATATACTTGCAACCACCCCAGTCTAATCAATCACATTAAAATGCATTATCAAACGTCTATGAATAAACATATTTAGTTAGTCTCATAAACTCCCGTGTATTGTGGATGAACATTTTTGGAGAAATTCCAAAATCAAATATCTTGCACGCACATCCACTTGCAACCATCCCAGTCTAATCAAGAAATATCGTGTGCGGTCTTAAGGGTCTGTTCCAGGTTCTGTACATATTGCCATAAGTCTTTGGTTGAACTGGCACATGGTTGGCTATACATCAGCTCTGAGGGCAGATTTACCTCCCTCGCGAGCATCAGTTGGTTGGCCGTATACCCAGTACTGCGGTTCACGGATGCTCGCATGGCTCCTGCAATTTGGGGTAGGTTCTTATCCCAATCATCCTGAGAATTCTCAACGTAGCATCTCACCATGTTCATCAGCATACGATTATAACGTTCCACTTGTTCATTTGCTGACGGCCGATACGGCGTCGTTCTACGCTTGTGAATATGTAAGAGATCGCAGACTGCTGTGAAGAGTTCCTCCACAGGTCTGTGAACACTTCAAACGGTGTCCGAAACGAGTGAAGAACTCGTTAACAGCCACCTGGGCGGTGGCCTCTGCCTCCTGAGATGAAAGCAGTATACACTCCACCCACTTGGTGAACTGATCTACAATCATCAGGATGTGTTCATTGCCACTTCTGGTTTTCGGCAAAGGCCCTAAAAAGACGAGGTGCACCCGTTCCATGGGAGATCCTGCATGGAATTTGACCATTTGGAACTTGGACTAATATCAAGACTTCTTGTTTTTTTTACACTTTTGGCAGCCGGCTATGAAATCTCTTACATTTTCCAACATTCTGTACCAGTAGTACTTCAGTTTGATCCTAGCGAGAGTTCTTTGCACACCCTGGTGCCCTGCAGAGGGTATGAAATGGTTCAGGTCTCTAATCTCTGATTTCATTGAGGCCGGGATGACTTGTTTTTCCCCTTCCTCATTTCCTTCCCTCCACAATACACCTTCTGTGATGAAGAACATCTCCCTATTGATCCTGTAGAGCTTAGTTGCTGGGCTTGACAGCTTCAAGTGGCCCTCACTGGGTTCAGTCTCACTGTCCGCCCAATCGTACACGTACCGTAACTCAGGGTCATTCTGTTGTGCTTCCTTGATGTCATTTACGTTACCCTTAGCAATTGCTGTGCCTTCGATTTTGTCGTCGCTGCGGGTCACCATATAGACTTTCAAGGTCGCATGCTCATTGTCCAATATATGCTTGATAGTGGCACGGGAATGGATAGCTCTTGTCATCGCTATTGGGTCCTCACTGTAGTTGTAGTCACCATCCCATGATGTCCCACCAGGATCCCATGGCCACATAGAGTACTCGTCATACTGCTTAACTTGGCATGGTAGCCATGTTCTTCGACGCTCATCATTGCTCCGGCACCCTCCTGACTCGCTCTGTCCGTGTTCCCTCTATCAGGGCCAGGGCCTGTCTCTGCATCTGGGTCAGCAGATAGCATCATATCCGGACCAGAGGGTGGCATCCCTTACGGAAAATTGAGATCTACATCTAGTCCACATTAGATCTACAGTAGACTTTATTTTAATTGGGCAGTAGATGAACTGCTTCATCTACTTTTGTGCATACTAATGAGGTCATAGTTCAGAGAGTAGATGAAATGTAGACAAAATGTGGATGAAAAATTGATCACATGTAGATGACATGTAGACAAGATGTAGATCTATTGCTTTGTCTACTTTTGTGCATATTAATCATCAGGTCATAGTTTAGAGAGTAGATAAAATGTAGATGAAAGGCAGACAAGATGTAGATGGAATAAATTACGTATAAGATGTAGCTAAGACAAAGAACAAGAAATTAGTGAGGCATGGAGATCTTGCAAAAGTGTTGAAAATGAAAATGTAAGTATGTTAACATGTCAATCAATTTTTAGACTTTAAAAATTGACGATGGCCATGGTGTAGCACAGGCTAGGGCTGCAGTTCATGATGAGTATCACAATATTGCATATCACAACAACATCCGTTTGATGTAATTTGGTGGCAACTTCACTGAGCACCATGGTATCGATGGACCTTTGCATAAGATATCTCACGCTGGAAAAATCAATCATTCAATGACCGATCATGAGTGGTATTCAGGTCGAAATAGAGAGTAGAACATTGTGCATGCTTATAGGCCTACTCAAATTTTTCAAAATCTTTCTCAACTGTACATACATCATTACATGATTAACAGAATAAACTGCATACAAAGCATTTCACAAATCATAGCACTGAAACTGCACTTGTCAAAGTCAACGATGATTTATGCAGGGCACTCGATGGAGGCAAATGAGTACTTCTTGTTCTGTTGGATCTGTCAACTGCATTCGACACCATTGACCATGACATACTGATTTCAAGATTGTCAAAACTTGGCATTACTGGCATCCCATTACAGTGGTTCTCGTCATACCTCAAGAATAGATACCAATCAATATCCATACCTGGCAGCACTTCAGGACCTCAACACCTGAATTTTGGAGTACCGCAGGGCTCTGTGTTAGGACCACTGTTATTCTGCATCTATATTTCTCCACTTGCTAAGCTCATCAGACATCACAATCTGGATTTTCACCAATACGCCGATGACAACCAGTTATACCAATTCTTCTCACGGCCCGACACATCATCAGCAGTGAGGAAGATGGAAATAGCCATTCAGGAAATTAAATCGTGGATGACTCAAAACAAACTTCAACTAAATGATGGTAAAACCGACGTCCTATTAATTCGATCCCAATTTTCCCGAACACTTCATCCTATCGACTCTATCAACATTGGATCATCTGTCGTTCAGCTTGTAAGTTCAGCCCGTAACATCGGAGTGACTTTTGATGATCGACTCACCTTCAGGAAGCATATTGCCACCACATGCAAAGCCATCTACTATCATCTCAGGAAAATTGGTCACATCCGTCAATATCTCACAAAAGAAACCTGTCAGATAGTTATGCATGCCTTCATCTCATCCAAATTAGACTACTGTAACGCTCTCCTGTTTGGACTACCTTCAAAGGACATCAAGCCACTCCAACATGCCCAAAACACTGCAGCTAGGATTGTGTCGAGGATAAGGAAATCTGACCACATCACATCTACACTTAAAGAACTTCATTGGTTACCGGTACAATACAGGATCCATTACAAAATTCTTCTGATTACATACAAGGCATTAAATGGCACTGCTCCTGTGTACTTATCAGATCTGCTTCACATCAAACCTTCACCTCGCTTACTTCGATCAAATGAGAAAAGTCTTCTTCATGTGCCACGGTGTAACCTGCAAACGTATGGGAAACGCTCCTTCTCAAGATGTGCTCCAGATTTGTGGAACAGTCTTCCGTTGGAACTTCGCCAGTCGCCTACGTTGATCACCTTTAAAAAGGGCTTGAAATCGCATCTCTTTGAGAGAGCTTTTTGATTTTTGTGTTCTTGTTCAGCGCCTTAGAACATTACCTCGTAATGGATTTTGGCGCTATATAAATGCTTTTGATTGATTGATTGATTGATTTCAGTACATTCAACGACGCTTTATTAAAAAATTTAGAACTGAAATATTCTACATGTTACACAATCAAAATTCATATGGTCGTGGTATTAAAACAGGCGATCAACAAACCTTGCCTACCTCAAGCTCACGGGCCTACCTTACAAGTTGCATTACAATTACCGCAGTACCAGTACTATACAGCTGTATACTTGCAGTGTAGAGGCACTGCCATCGTCAAGTTATCGATGCCAACCTATGTCTCAACCCGATGTAATTCTCGATCGGAACACTTTCTATGCATACCAGAATTGATGTCACATTGTTTCCAAGGTGTACAGATGACGAAAATGTGCTTGAAAAATAAGATTTGTTGAAGTACGAATGGTGAGCAGGCTGGCTTCTCTCCCCGATATGCATTGATATGATGAACCGTTGAAAACATGGCGCCTTCTGATTGCGCATGCGCATACGGTCAACTCTCACAGTTGACCGGAAATCGAAGCCAGTTACAAGGTCATTTGCTCTTAAAGAGCAAGAGGTGGAGGCTGAAAGGTGGTGGGGAGATCAGTCCATGCGCGAACTCTTCATGAAAATGCAAGAAAATACGTCGCTCGGGTGAAGAAATTACTTAAAGCAGTACTGGTAATTTTAAAGCTGACTCGTGTTATGCATGTGTACTGAAATGCCATTGCCAAAATAACACTGTAACGTAGTCTTATCTGTTACGTGGCAATGATAACAATGATAATACAATTATTTGTAAGTTGACCGAGAGATAGGGCCGTGGCTGCTGATTTTCACACAATTCAGAAGTGACTTAATGATACTCAGAAAGTTTTATACGAGGATAGTTTTGATTTTATTTTTTACAATTAAAAGCAGCTGGGATATCAAACAGGTTCCATTGATTGTTTGTTGGATATGAAGCCGAGGAAATAAAGTTGCAGTTAATAACAAATAGCTCACTTGCATATTTATGAAGTTTTGTAATAGTCACATAACTAAAAAAAAACAACTTATGAATTAGATCAGGGTCCGGCCCGTGGTTAGATGCTACTGTATTGACCAATCTGAAGAAAGTATCAATGAAAACATTGATTTTTTTTTTATTCTTTTTATTGTGATTCACTTTAAAGTCACTTTTTCAAAAATTAATTACTGGATAATCTTTACATTTTTAACTTTACCACAAAATTGTAGTTTGATCCCTGTGATATTTTGCATTTGTGTTTCTCGAGTTAAACAGGAGTGCCTTAGGATGAAATGAAAATTAATTCACTAATTTCTTCTCTCTATTGTTGTACAGTATATATTCAAATGTAAGGTAAAATGTCTTGTCTTTTACTCATGCCTTCTCGCATGGAGCCTGCAGTTTGCCAATCATAGAATTTGAAGAGATTGGATTGTTGGACATAGTATACAGCAAGAAACAATACATTAGATTAAATGTAGACAAGATGGTGATTTTTGAATTAGAAGTAGATGAGTCTTTGTTTGCCTAAGTGAATTTTGTAGATGAAACTCCCTTAGATTGGATGGTAGATCAGTGTAGATCAAGCGTAGACGAAGTTAGTGCGAAATGTAGACATAGTCATGTCTGGTGTGGACAATATCTGTAGACAAAGCTTCATGTAGACAAACTGCTGTGGCTGTTCATCTACAAAACCCTGATGTAGATCTACATAAAGTCTACTGCAGACGGTCCGTAGATCTACTCTCATCTACTGTGGACATAGGTTTTCCGTAAGGGATTGCATCGGGGTCTGAGAGTACTGTTGTGTCAGGACCAGAGAGTGTCGCCTCCTTGTGACCCCTTAAAATTTAGTAGCCACGTCAAGCTGTTGTGATCCGTCCGCAGGAGAAAAAGCTTTCCAAGCAAGTAATGTCAAAACTGTTGCATAAATCGGACCACAGCCTATAGTTCTTACCTTATGGTGCAATATTTGCACTGTCCGGTTGTAAGGCTGATGCTGGCGTAAGCTATAACTTTCTCCTCTCCATCCTGGACTTGTGACAACTCTGCACCAAGGGCGTAGTCAGATGCATCGGTGTCTAGAACGAATTTACCCGTCTGATCTGGCATGGCAAGCACTGGTGGCGATAGCAGCGCAGCCTTGATGGATTCAAAAGCGGCCTGCTGCTCTTCTTCCCAGCGGAACGCCTGTTTCCCAGTTATCATGTAGAGAGGAGCCGCCAGGTTGGCAAAGTTCTTGATAAAACTTCGGTGGTAGTTTGCTAACCCTAGGAAACTCTCCATATCCCTGGTCTTAGTGGGTAACGGCCAATCTTGAATTGCCTGTATTGATTCCTCTTCTTCGTGTGTGATCTTCCTACTGAGGAAAGTGACTCTATTCTGGAAAAACTTGCACTTGCACGGCTTCTCGGAAGTTCTGTAGGTGGTGCTCGAAGTATGTCCCCAAGAACATGATGTCGTCCAGAAAGGCAAGCAGGACTTCCCACATAAAACCCCTTAATACTAGATTCATCACACATGAGTACGTGGCGGGGTCATTACAAAGTCCAAAAGGCATCTTCTTGAATTCAAAGAGCCTATATTTGGTGACAAAAGCCATCATCTTCCAGTCTTTGGGGTTGACTCTAACTTGCCAGTATGCTGAGTTGGCGGCTAATTTTGAGAACCATTTGATTCCCACCCAGGTTGTCCATGCAGTCTTCTATCAGGGGAAGCGGGAACACGTCTTTAGCGCTAAGACTTGATTGCCCACCAACGAACAGACCCATCTCATTTTCTGACAAGTATGGGTGCAGAGGCCGACTCTGATACTGATGGCCGAATGAGCTTGGCGTCGTACATTTTCTTGAGATGCGCCTGCTCTTTGGCCACAAAGCATCGTGGAGTTCGCCTCATCTTCTGTTTGATCGGGTTTGCGAACCCTGTGTTTATAGTGTGGTTAAGGGCAGTGAAGTTGCCCAAGTCAAATTCATCAGCTGCGAGCACACAAAGGTACTCTATCAGAAGGTCTTTCAGCTGGCTTGCTTTGTCTGGACTTAAGTTAATGCACGACTTATTAAACAAGTCCTCCAGGTGTTCTGGCAAACTTGAGCTGCTGTTAGCTGTTGGTGTAGAGTCGCTAGTTGTCTCCTTCCTCTCCTGTACAGTTACACTCTCTTTGAGTTCTGGGGTACCTAAGGTCTCAATTTCAGTTGCCATGGCAACAGAATTGCCCCCTTTCAGGGTGATCGGAGCATCAGTGGGGTTGACAAAACACACTTTGGGCTGCTAGCCACCTTTGTGAACCGTCCGGGGCATAATGACCTGTAATCCTGAAATGGGTTTGATCATATACTCCCCAAGGGTTTGACTTGGGTGGCACAGAGCCCTTACTACTGAGTTAGGGGGTATGATTGTCCTACCCAATAGTGTGACCTTTGCTACTCTTCCGAAATTCCCCTTATGGCCAAAAGCCATGGTCACAGTCTCCTTACCGAACATTAGACAGTTGTTAAGCATATCTAATACAACCCGTCTGGATCGCATGAAGTCTGCGCCTAAAAGCATGTCGTCCCCTATGGGTGCGACGTACACGTTTTCAGTGAAATGAGTGGTGCCTAGTTGGATAGAGACTGGTCCCATCTGGTAAGCTTTCATACCCATTTCTCTGCCTGCCGTCTACACAGTCATGACCTTTAGGATTGGAGGACGATCCGCAAGCTGGTTGTCCAAAATGATGGTTACTTCGGCAGCTGTATCAACTACAGCCTTTGTTTCTTGGTCCTCCACTGAAATGGGTACACTATACATAGAGCCAGACACAAGATGATAAATTGTGATAGGTGAGAGGTCTTCATTTTTGGCCTTCCTGTCATAAGCTGATACTCTGGTTGCTGTAAATGGTGACATGTTCTGGTCTAAATTGTCGCAATCAATGTCTCATGGGGGCTCCTCGGGGGCAGTTGTCCAGAAATACTGAACGCTTCCTCCCACCAGAGTTTCCTCCACAGTTTCCCTATAACTCGAGGTATAGGACACATCTCCTGTCATACTTTGGCTGGAATGGGCCTGAGATTCAGTCCCATTGTTTGGTTGCACCTGAACCCCCTCCTGTCTCGTACGTGTTAGGGATATGTCTTCCCAGTTCTCCCCACAGAGCTGTTCAACGGAGGAGTTGGGCCCCTATCTTCGAGTGAGATTGGCAGAGGTCCAGGCAGTGTATTGTCAAGTCGGCCTGCTGTGTTGTTTCAGGTCAAGCCTAGGCAATCTCGGTTGACCCTGTCTCGTTTAACCCTTTACTGAAGGTCACCTTCTTGTCTTGAGCCATTGGCGTCTTACGTTTGGGACAGTCTTTACGGAAATGCCCCACTTCGCCACAGCCAAAACATTGAGGGCGCCCTGGCGAGGGTGATCGGCTCCGTGGTCTCGACAACTGCGTCATCGTACACGTCAGTTCCGTCATCTGCTTGGTGAGTGCCTCCAAGGTTGAATTGAGGGCGCCGATCTGAGAGACCTCGGGGTCTACCCTCATCATAAGTTCCTCAAGGCCGGCGAAGCGCCGGTCAGAGTTCAGACTGGTTTCGAGGTTTTACTTTACCGAGCTGTCACGACGGTAGTCAGGTGAGTACAATCTTCGAGGTTTTCCGGATTTGTCTTTGGAGGCGTACCGCACCTGAAATGCTCAATCCTTATTGTCATGGTCAGATGAAACTCGGGGAACCTCGCGCTTCGCTGCCTTTTTGCCATAGACTTCAAGGTTGATGTACTGGCGTACACGAACCTCATCAATGGCCTTGTCCATTGAGGACAGTCGTTGAGCAGCAGCTTCTCTTCCGGCCTCCCCGTCTATACAACCAGTGCAAAATTTCATAATGGCTTGCTTGTCAGTGCGGTCGGAGAAATCTGAAAGGCGCGCATTGCCAATGACAACAAGCGATCCGACCACTCTTCAAGTGTTTCATCTAGTGCCTGCTGGGACTTATGGAAGTTAAACTGTGCGGCTTCGGGGAGTTCCTGATAGCCAAAGCGCTTCTTTAATTTCTTGATCAAGTCCTTGTAGCGGATGTCTTTTGCCTCTCACTCGATCAGTAAGGTGTAATATTTACTTGCGAGGCCTTCAAAACACCAGCATAAGTAGTTCATATGTTCATCTTCCATCCAGTCATCGACTTTGGCGAATGAGTCGAATTTCGTGTACAAGACTCTCCACTTCCTTCCCCTTTCTCCAGAGAAAGTGAGCGTCTTGAGTATTGATACTGTTTAAGCAAATTCTCTGTCTCGGTGGGTACATTAGGGGACATCTTCATCCGTGTCTTGTAAGTTGGAATCAAGCACAAAACATTTTCCCTTCTTGCCATAGTGCAGGCTCCCTCTAGATGTGGGAGGGTCTCTAACCGCACTCTCCCTGGCCCTGCTACGTCTTTACTGGGTTTCCCTATTTGGGGAGTCCTCCGCTGACTAAGTGGATAGGGTGGTTTGTGAGTGCGGTACGTGTTCGGGTCATGGGATAAGGTTGGTTCGCCCGCTGGGCTCGCCTCTCTGAACGGTAGATGACTTCCTCACCATCATTGTCGTTTAGTTCTCTAAAGGGCTCATTTGCTTTTCTTCTCGGCAAAAAGTCCGCATCTGATCTTCTGCGGACTTGTGTGCTGTGGTGAAATCTTTTCCCCTCTCTCCTCCTAGAGTGGCGAGGGCGCCAGTCATCGCCATCAGAGAGGAAATCATCATCAGATGGATAGTGAGAGGATTCCACCTTTGTCTCATCATAGGGGAAAGAAATCAGTCCCCTGGAGTGGGGGAGGGAGGGTTTTTATGTGCAATGGTTTATCTTATTTGATTTTATTAATTTTGACTGTAATATTTAAAATAAAGAGCTCAACTCCAAACCGTCTGACTGTGGTATTTCAAATAAAGATTTCGACTCCACACCGTCTGACTGCTTTATATATTACCAACAAGTCCTTATCTCCTCTCCAACTTGTGTATACACCACTGTAATTGCTCCGAAAACATTGCCAACTTGCTAATCCGCTGTCCGTATCAGCGGATTAATTGATTGAGTCAACACCACAGCCGTCTCACACGTAGTAAAATAAGGAAAGGGGTGAAGACCACAGACACAGTGTCACGAAAAAACGCAAATCTAAGCAGGTATAGAAGTCAATCGAAATTTAACGACTATCAAAAGCATTGCTATACTGATGAACTGTTACATGCCAAAGTACGTCGTCTAAATGGTCATCTTGAGCCAGAAAACCAACCTACATTATTGAGTCAGTCATGGTCTGATGTCGTCCGTCAGGGCGGAAGTCGGAAGTCGAACCTTTTGACCTCAAACATTTTTATTTCCCGTCCAGAAGTAAACATTTTCCCATGATGCGTTTGATGTTATATTATGTCAAAGTTCGTACATCATGCTCAAAATGACGAGCATAAAGTTGGCGCCATACTCATCCTCTTCCTTAGCCTAAGGGGTCACGCAAAAATGAGGATGAGGATGACGCTACAGCGTCACTTCATTGGCGTCAGATCCGATTATTCCCGAACACGTCTGATGGAATGATAAGTGTAAAAACGACTTTAAAAATGTGCTCCAAGTTTCATATCACTGCAAATGTTAATCAAAACACAGTGGGGTTTGTATTTGATAATATTTAGTAACCTCTCCTCTTAATATCCGTGCTCACGATGTAGTTACAACGCAACATTCTTAGCCCTTAAAGTTCAAAGGTTATATGTATAATACGTTGACTTTTCAGGCCTCAAGTCATAGTTTTACAAATTAATTGTTTTATATGTCCTCTGAATAATTAGGGCTTTCATATCGACTGTTGTGAAAGAATGGGGCTGCTATTTTCTTAATTTGTGGGCGAATTTCATCATTTATCCGTCATTAGGTAGCGTCACTTCGGCAATCTTCGGATATTACGCTGAAGCTGATGGTGAGTAGCGTCATTTTCAGCGTCAGCTAGAAAGTCACTTGAGGATGAGGATGAGAATGACGCCAACTTTACCTTTGTCTCAAAATGAGCAAGCGTTTTATATGAGCAGGCTACATGACTGGTTTTAATCAATCCTACAAAATCAAAACAAGGATTCAATTTGTATCCTTTTTTCACAAAATGTTGCTGACGATGAGTTCGAGAATATGACCAAAACTTCTGTAAATCCTGCACAGAAAGAGCTGAAGGGCGACGTATTACATTTACTGCCTCTGCATCTACACAAACCTCCTTGATCAATCACGTTGGAAGCTTCTTCAGCCGCAGACAAGGAGAAGTTTTTACTCCTTGTAGCGAGGCTCGGACTTCATGAACCGAACGAACATGCTGCAGGCAGCTCAGATCGTGTATGCCAGTATTATACACTAACCATATTATTCGATGCCACCATCGTCACACCGTACATCTAGCGTCTATCGTAAACATGGCACACCGTCATAGACTGTGACCGACTCGTTTGCCTGGCCTCCCAGCTAATACATCAGCGACTTTCCATACCAATGAAGGTCTCACCTACCGGTATTCCAAAGAAACCTCCACCATGTGCAAATCGTATCAACAAAACATCTTGAATGGCAAGGAACACGATTTAGACTTCCTAGTATTACGCCGGGTATTACCAGGCTTACGAATTTGCTGACATTTCTTGCCCGTTCTCATTTAAAAATGTTACTATAGTGTGTTTTTCCCTTCCGCGTCAATTTCTAGCGTAAGTTACAGTATTTCTCCCAAAGACCGACAGCCCTCGCTTCAGTTTCCGAGAACTAGATGGATAAAATCATAAACTTTTAATTCAAGTTTTTTGTTTCTTAAGGTGCTGGTACTGCAAGCACGCATTTTCTTTTTTCCCCTTTATTGTCTCTTACTCCAAACCTTACATAACAGAATATATAATACTTAATTAAATCAAGAAAATGCGTGAAATCACTCCAGTATTTCAGATGGATGTCATTTCCCATCACTCTTGCCTGATAAGCGTCTGCGTTTTGTTCAATATTCAGGAAAGATATCAGTCCATTCATACTTGGCTTCACTTTTTTACAGCGGCAATTAAAAAAAAACTTCTTGACCAGTAATAAGAAATAATTCATTGATTTCCAAGTTTTCTTGGACAAGTACAGATCAGAATCTTTTCTAATACCTAATAAAGCATCAAAAAGAGAAATCTCAAATCGTTATGTTGCACTTATTCTGTAATCTAATCTCTACATGTTTCCATAGATCTAGAACATATTCACACACAAAAAAAGATGCAGAATGCTTTCCTCAACATTACAACAGAATGAACATTTGTCTGAATCGACCTTTCCTCTTATTTTCAAAATTTGTTAGTGGTCAGAATTCTACAGATAATTCTATGTTGAAAATTGCGTAAAGTACAGTCACTTGTAATAGTAAATGGTAAAGAAAAAAATATATTAGAATCAAAGTGCCCAAATTGGCGTTCCCATTTCTGTTTGCATTTCATTGGTTTCAAGTGTTCCGTTGAAAATATCTCAAATAGCATAGCATAACTTGTTTAACATGATCCCCTTGAAAAAATATATTTGGAAGTGTATCATTTACATAATTAAAACGTGACTGACGGAATTGCCTTAACCAACGTCTTGGAACTGCATTTATTAATCCCATGTATTAAAAAGTTCGGAGTAAAACTATACTTATCGCAAAAACTTTGGAATGTCAAAAAAGAGCCGGTCTCATCTAAAAGATCCTACAAATACAAAACTCCGTTCTAATACCAATTTGAATAAACCTTTTCCTCATTCAACCGGAAGTTAGATTAGCATATTATTTGCATGGCGGTTTGACCTAGTTCAGCTGCGGAAGTCTTCTTGCCAACGTCCTCGCTATGGCGATCGTAGCTGTGGGTCCGTAGCTTGGTGTTTTTGGACGGGATTTCAGCCTTTTATCGGCTAGTTTTGACTTTTAAGTTTTTAACCCCGCGTAAAAGTCAAAACTAGCCCGTAAAAGGCAGAAATCCCGCCTGAAATTACCACAGCTATGGACCCAAAGCTATGGCAATCGATGAGAATACATTCCGAACGTACTTGCTTTGGAAGTAGACAGTGCAGCAACTGAAAGCTTCCGTAAATTTGGAGGGTAGCAAATTCAATCAGCATCTAACGATGTACAGAAGTGAACACGATGATGGATGGTTACTGATTGCATGGAGCAAGAAACAGAGTCTAGGCTCCGTGCCAAGCCCAACTGACGTAATATTTTTCTCTAAAGTTCAAAATTAAAGAAATCGTTCAATTCTGGGATAAAAACGTAGTCATCATAAATTGCAGCTTGAAATTTATCAAAAAAACCCAACAAACTTATGCATGAAACTGTTAAGAATCTACGTAAAAAATCGACTGTCATGATATGGATCATGTATTATGCGGAGTCGGTAAATTGCAGCATGAAAACACCGATCTTTCAAAGATCAAAATAAAGACACTGTGTAGTGATCAGTATAACTCTTCGAAATAAAAAAACCCCATTCATTTTGACTATGCTGTAAGCGATGAAATCGCTCGTATCAAACTCTAAAAAGCAAAAATGTTCGGCCTTTGAGGTACGGTAGCTGGACTGGCGTGGTTATGACATCGGGATCAACACCACTTTGAAACATCGTGTATGCGATGCTATTTTGTGTGATTTTTTGTTGTAATGTCATCTATTTCCACAATTGATACATGGATATCAAGCGACAGAATGCCTCTATTTCGAAATAACAAAGTTATGCATGAAAACGTCAAGCATCTACGTAAAAAATCAACTTATGATATGGATCAAGTATTATGCAGAGTTGGTAAATTGCAGCATGAAAAAACCGATCTTTCAAAGATCAAAATAAAAACAATATTGCTGTGAAATTCGTTGTATTCATCAGTATAACTCTTCGAAATAAAAAAATCATTCATTTGGACCATGCTGTGAGCGATGAAATCGCTCGTGCCAAGAGAGAAAATGATCGGCCTTTGAGTAATAGCTGGACTTGCATTGACAACCATGCAGGATATGACATCGGGATCCACACAAATTTGAAACATTGTGTATGCGATGATTAGTGTGATTGTTTTGTTGTAATTTCATTTATTCCTAAATTAATACATGGGTATCAAGAGACAATGCATCTATTCCAGAGAGTCGTTGAGGTTACCGAAATATAATACGGAAGTAGTTGGGAATCACAAAAGTATCACAGTTCAGTCATATCATGTATGCACGTAAGAACGGCCATGCACTACGCTAAAAAGAATTGATTGGTATCTTGCCATATTTTTGGGTTCAGAAGTTTCGTTAACTTAGGCAGAAATCCTCATGCCAAACATTTTTTCCCTCACATTTTGCAGTTGAGAGCAGGCAGTGGGAAAAATAGACTTCACAAAATTAAACGAGTCACTGACAGGCCGGCTGTTAGTTAAT
This sequence comes from Ptychodera flava, assembly GCF_041260155.1. Taxonomy (NCBI): domain Eukaryota; kingdom Metazoa; phylum Hemichordata; class Enteropneusta; family Ptychoderidae; genus Ptychodera; species Ptychodera flava. The sequence goes on from NC_091935.1 coordinate 538,319, forward strand.
ATTTTGGCTACGGGGCTTGTGACTCAAAACATGATTTGCTCACCCTTGAGAAAGGAACCATGTTCAGACCGTTAAAGTTAAGCCAAAACTTCTGTACGTTGGACATTTTTTATTAAAGACTAACTGATGACAAGGAAAGAAAACAGTTGTCAAATATCATTGGGAACTGTCAATGAGTCATTGTGTTACCGGCAAGGGGCCAGCTCCAGCGAGACCTAATGGTTGTTGTGCTGTTTGAGAGCCTTATTACAAATTTTCAATCAAATTGAAACATGTGATATGTAAACGTAATATCTGAGTTTTTGTCATACTTTAAAGCGTTTGGTCTCGTCAAAGTACGCTAGTATAACAACAGGCACTGTCCCTTCATAAATTCAGGGCTGTCATATGGTTTTTGAACTGTCACACGATCGACCACTTCGACTTTGTCAGAAATTAGAAACATTTTTGCAAACTAATACCACAAATTACAAAATTATTGTGATGATTTTCACGCAGAGGCTTTTTTCCATGAAATGGCAAAAATAGCCCGGAAATACAGGAGCAGACTTTAAATACTTGAACTCTACGTAGAGACTCAACGAACGTTCCAGCGGGTTGACTTTGACTGCAGCGGAAGAAGGTCAAACCGGCGACGTGCATATAATTACGCATGCGCACGGAAACTTCCGGTGAGATTGAGGAAAGGGTCTATAAAAGACCGTGCCATTATTCACCTTCACATCCGGATTAAACCAAGTACACTTTGGGGATACATAGTTCTTGAGTTTCTTACACTGTATTTTGGACCAACTTAGCAAAACTGAATACCAGAAATTATATCTCAAAATCTTTTCTTTGCAAAATCAATAGTTTGGTCGGCCGAAAAATGTGAAAGGTAAGTGAGACTGATACCACCCTAATTAAGTAAGCAGCGATAACTCGACTCTAAAGACCTACATTAAAAAAACTGAGACACTGTTTTGGAGACAAACTATCCGACAAACATCTGTGAAAATCTGGTGGATTTCCGTTCACGCGTTTACGAATTAAACTCTTTTGAGTGTGCTGCAAAATGACAAAATGCCGAACTGAGAAAAAGGCGATTTAGTAAATTGGTTCGGTTTTTCCTTTATGAATGGCCATAAACAATTTACTTGACAGATAAAACACCAAACCAAGATAATGCTATCAATGTTTTAACCCAAACAGTATTTTCACTTATTGAAATCAGTGTCAGCGTTTAAAATAAGGCTAAAAAGAGCGTTTTCGGGAGCGATGTCCCCTCTCAGAGCACAATGTACACAGTGACCGATGACTAAATAAACTTGAGGAGTGCCCAGGAAGGGATTATGCATAATTAGGCGTATTAGCTGTAAGATGTAGACAGAGTATTAACTGTTCAACCTAACTGTCGGGACTGCTACGGCATCACGATGGCCTCTACACAAGCGTAAAGATATGTAATTTTGTGTCAGCATTCGATCTCGGAAAGGGTTCATAGCCGCGGAAGGTTCTGATTGAGCGATCCCGATTAATGAGTGACATAGCGAATGGAATATCGGTTGACACCACAACTAAAAGAACCTGCATTTATATGTAGATATAGATTGGCAGTGTCTGTGATCATGAGGGTAAAAAAGACCTCCATGCTGTGATTCAGTCAGCTGCTATTTTTTTCGAACTTCACGCGCCTTGAAAACAGATTTAACACTCACTACTCAACTCCGAGCGTTTCTAAGACAATAGTTTGCCTTCGAGTCATTTTGGCTGACATGGCGAAATGCCAGTCAGCGGCAATAAAGTCAAGGGAGAGAGTTTGAGAAAACTTGAACTTTAAGACAAGAACGTCGTATTATCTGAACCGCTGTTCTCGTCGAGGGCTGTCCCAAAACTGTGTCATCGGTATCGTTACAAATGCTCTCAACGGACGACAAATAATCGGCCATCGGCGTTAAACTTTGGCTGTAGTATGATCCTTTGCTGATATTCTCAGGCTATCTTTTACACGGTGTGGTTATTTGGACTTTCGATGACCCCAATTCGTTTTCTTCATTTCACGATGCTGTTTCTGTCTCTGCCTTGGATGCTGAACATGTACGTATAGGTTTCGTCGCGGTATTCGTGTATTCGCCATCGCTATGTTATGTGGCCTCTAGTGGAACGTAACATTAGGTATAGAGGACGGCCGGCGCTTCTCCAACCACTGCCCCGGGTGCTTTTTTAACGCGCAAAAGTGTCTCAAGCGGTGCTCAAATAAAACATTTGGTATGTGGCAAAGCAACTACAAATACACGGCTTGCCGACACGACTCGTCTGACTCGGATTACACTGCCAAATGTAGGATTCTGATCAAAACTACTGTCTGCCCCGATGATCATTGAAACACGGTCCCTCCACGTCACAAAACGTCAATGGGCGGGCGATCTCTGACAAGCGAACTTGACCGTGACTTTTTATCACTTTTATTTGATAATGACTACAGGTCCTACCATTACTCATGCTGTAGATTGTAACACTAGATATATGCTGCTATTTGTGATCCGTACTAACCTGAAATTAAATCGTCAAAAATGTCATGTCTGGCCTCGTTGTGTCGCTAATACTCAGAAGTTGCCATCTTTTTGGAGCGGCCACCCCTATGAGAAAAACGTACGATCCATCGTTCTGCGCCTGATCGCCACGCATACACAACGATGCTCTTGACACACGCACTTACGGTAGATGTCAATGGGATTTTCACAGCAAATGTTGGCCAAGTGCATGCGACAATGCAGTGGCGCTGCCGCTTAGCTTAATCCCTTGCCAATCAAGACTTAGCAGTAGTCTCAAAACGCAAAAACGTGCATCTGTTCCTCTTGTAAATTTTTATCGCAAAATTTCAGCCAGAAACAGAAACTTTCAGACCAAGATATTCTTCGCACATGAAGATCAATATTACAGAAATACTTTTAAGGAAAAAAACAAATTTCCGTGTTTTCGACATAAAATACCACAGTAAATGTGGAAAGCTACTTTAGAGCAAGAAGAATATAACGCCCCGTTTTGATCACTCTCTTCAAAATGAACTTGAAACTCAAAATATTTTTGAGCAGTACGATCACACCTCTGCGATTACTGTCACCTGCACTAAAGTAAACAGGTGCACCCCATTCTAGACGCCACCTGGTAAAATCGTTTTCTGAACAGCAATGGGTTTCTTGCAAACAAAAAATGGAGGCGAATTTTTACGTAACCAATTCATCACGTCCTTTCTTTGTACACGTGTCACGCAAACCACGTACATTTAGCGAAATTATATTAAAATTTTGACCCATTAGTTACGTGTGTTAAAGTTTGTTTGCGATCATTACAATTAAAACTGTGATTGTAATTGGCATGAACAAGAAAAATAACTTTTATTTCTTGATACAATGCTAGTGACAATAAAGAAATTTAAACAAAACTAGAAAAAAAACAAGCAAGAAAAACGAACAGCCAAAAAAACCGCAGCAGACAAGAAAAACCAAGGGTGAAAAATAAAAAAAACCCCAAAAGACGAGGGCACAGAAACACAGAAAACAGGACGCAAGCAAAGAAGAAAGTAAGATATTAGCTCTACATGCTCTTGACATACGTCATTCTCAAAACACTGTAGCCAATGGCTAAAAACTGATATAAGGAAATATTCTGATACTCATTTTCAATGATCCCTTACACATTTAGTTCATTAAATTTTACTGCTCTGCCGTTTTTAGCAGGTTTCACGAAAGTCGTGCCGAACTTTGTCCATACACTGAACCATTTCTCTCCTTTCTCATCTTCCGAGCTCTCTGAAAAATTCCAGCATTTTCCTTTGTTAAACTCTCGTTTACGTAGACTTGTTTTGACCGTGGCGAAATCCAATGTCAGTGTTTTTGACATGACATAGTTTAGTTCTAGCTGCGTAAAACGTAGCTGCAAGATGGCTTGACTTGAATTTAACCACATCCACGGGCCAATCCTGACTGGATCGCGGCAGAGGGTGGCAATTATCAATATCGTTGACTGACATGGCGACTCAAGCTACTTGACCAATTTTACAAACCGCTGCACCAATTTTTTTCAAAAGTCTTATTTTCAGTGTGTCATCAATGAACTTCCAAAGAGTATCTTCTATGATATTATTAAAAATCTCTCTGTCTGTCTTTAAATTGTTGAATTTCTTCTCTATCTTGGCTCACCTCATTTTCTAGGGCCAAATTTTCACGTAGTGTGCGGTAACAGTGTCATCCAAATACGACAGGCTCTTTTTCAAATCCCGTATTTCGGTGCTAAGTTCTGTAGAAACTGAATCCAGTTTGTCCATTAGTCTGGTAAATACATCTTGTAGAGAAATTTCCATATTTTCTGAACAAGGAGACTGCTCTAGACTACTAGGACTCTCAGAAATAGAACAATGTGAAGGACTGGTTTTACTCACACCTGTTGCAGCCATCTTGCACGTTTCGGAGTCACACCACCACAGTCACTGGAAACTGCTCACACTTTTGGAGAATATTTTTCCTCTGGAACGTTTCGGCATTGGATACACATGCAGTCAGTAGACTATTACCAAACAATGTCTTTCTGACTACCTTGCAGGTCTCTCGTCAGCTAATATCCCTGGTTTCGACGTCAAAAAGCGGGAGCCATGTGAAAACGTGACTCACTCCACAATAACCAAAACGCCCTCGCAAGCATGCCTTTTCAATAAAAACGATTTCATGGTATTTGATACATCGTCTGTGTATTCTGTCTGTAAAAACGTCAGCGGATGCATTTAGGTTGTTGCGAGGCACAATAGAGGGTCCACGTTGACTTTTATATATTTTCGCGGTATTGTTATGCACTTTCAACCATTATCATTCGTTCGTCAAACACGCAACTCAATGACAGCAGCACATAATATGAAAGAGCTAAAAGCATTGACTTAGCTTTTTAAAGTCCTAGGGTACGAAAAGTAGTCAGGAACTCACGTGTAATCTATTTTGTAAATTTTGTAACGTTGCTGTTCTCCTTCAGTCCGTTCAGATTTATTTTAATTTTTTCTGAACTGTCTCAACACATGGCTCTTGTTAGTGACTTGTTAACTTTTCTACATTTTCTCTCCTGATCGGTCGGACGGTAGCCTATTTGATTTCATCACAGACAAGGAGCTTCAATTTCTCTCCACGAGAATATTTTAAGCGTCCACGGTCATAGATTTCAGGTTTCGACTTTTTCCTAATATTTTCTCTCCACAACCGATCGCGCCAGGTCGTGGCTGTAAAGTGTTGAATTTTCACGACATTTTTCTCAACGACCGTGGCTTTCAGGTATTCGACTTCATTTTCTGTCCACGACCGGTTGAGGTCGTGGCCGTAAAGTGTTGAATTTTTCCCGACATTTTCTCAACGATCGGTCATGAGGTTATGGCTTTCAGGCTTTGACTTTTTTCCAGGTAATTTTTCTCCACGACCGATCGTGAGGTCGTGGCTGTAAGTGTAAAGTGTGGAATTTTTGCCAACATTTGTCTACACGACCGGTCGCGAGGTTGTGGCTTTCAGGTTTTCGACTTTTTTCAGTAATTTCTCTCAATGGCCGATCACTAGGGAGCTCCTTTACCGTTTATTTATGAATAATAAGTTGTGTACCTTCCTGTTTATTTACGAATTCATGAATATTTTAAGCGTCCACTAGTTTTACGGATGACATCGTGACACTGTGTCTGTGATCTTCAACGCTTTCCTTATTTTACTGCGTGTGGAACGGCTATGATGTTGACTCAATCACTTAATCCGCTGATACGGACAGCGCATTAGCAAGTTGGCAATATTTTCGCAGCAATTACAGTGGTGTATACACAAGTTGGAGAGGAGATAAGGACTTGTCGGTAATATATAAAGCAGTCAGACGGTGTGGAGTCGAAATTTTTACTTGAAATACCACAGTCAGACGGTTTGGAGTTGAGCTCTTTATTTTAAATATTACAGTCAAAATTAATAAAATGAAATAAGATAAACCGTTGCACAAAGACCCCTCCCTCCCCAACCAAGGGGACTGATTTCTTTCCCCTGTGGTCCCATCCTTACCTCCCCGTGTGGTTGTTCTTCACCCACATCTTGGTTTTCTGGCCTTTGCTGGTATCGTCTGCTCCACTCTACCATAGGCTAGGCTCAGCCTATCTACCCTTTGGGCCAGTTCAGGGACGGGGATTGCTGTTGGGGACTCTTTTTCGTCCCAGTCCTGGGCAGTTGTTGTTGCCCATTCATCCCTCCCCTGATGTCATGGTCGGTTATGTGACCCTCCCCTTCTTGGGCACCTGCTGTCCTCGGCCCAAAAGTGACCATATCAAAAAGTCAATCTGGAGTTTAAAATTCCTGATTGGCCACAGCATCCTAGGGGTGACCCCCCTCCGGGCTGGTCCCTCAAACTAACAGTTTCTTCGGCAGTCTTTTTGCCGGCCCCAGGGACTACAAGCAGGGTGTCTGGGTCACAGTTGTAAATGTTGGTTTTGGCTTCAAACTCCATGTTGATGTTAATAATTTGTTAAAAGTTGAGGAACAGGACAATATTATTTGTCAAAAATTGGAGTCCAAATTATTTGTCACAAATTTGAGTTGCACTGAGCATACAACCCTATATCTCCCTTGACCAGATATGAACTGAACATGCTCACGTGTTTCATTATATATCGCAGTTATGTGTAAATTTGAACCTTCGCCATATGTTTGCAACTTCATTGAAAGTGTTATGATCAACATAATGAATAATATTCACCACAGATTGATTCTAAAGCCAAGTGTATATCCCCAATCAGGAAAGTTCATTAAAATATGCAAATTAGGAATTGACTGAAATGTTCTCATTAAAATGCAAATTAGGAATTGGCTGAAGTAAAAATGTTAAATGACTTTCAATAATCTCGTATCATAATATCTTTAATGTACAAAGCAATTCGTCAACTTTGGTCTAGTCAAGACAGATAAATATCCTTAATTAGGAAAGTTCATAACATTTGCAAATAAGGAATTGGCTAAAATAAAAATTCTTAATGACTTTCAATGTTGTATCATAGTATCTTTAATGTACATACCAAGTTTCATCAAATTTGGTCTAGTCAATACAGATAAATATCCCTAATTAGGAAAGTTCATTAAATATGCAAATTAGGAATTGGCTGAAGTAAAAAAGTTTAATGACTTTCAATAATGTTGTTTTATAGTATCTTCAATATATGTAGCAAGATTCATCAACCTCAGTCGAGTCAATTCAGATATATATCCCTAATTAGTGAAGTTCATTAAATATGTAAATAGCGAATTGGCTTAAGTAAAACTGCTTAATGGTTTTCAATAATGTTATATCATAGTATCTTCAATGTACATAGCAAGTACCATCACCTTTGGTCAAGTCAATTCAGATATATATATCTTATTAGGAAAGTTTATTAAATATGCAAATAAGTATTTGGCTGAAGTAAAAATGCTTAATGACTTTCAAAAATATTAGATCATAGTATCTTTAATGTACATAGCAAGTTTCATCAATTTTGGTCAAGTCAATTCAAATAAATATCCCTAATTTCAAAAGTTCATTAAATATGCAAATTAAGAGTTTGATGAAGTAAAAATGCGTAATGACTTTCAATAATGTTAAATCATAGTATCTTCAATATACATACCAAGTTTTGTCAATTTTGATCAAGTCAAATCAGATATATATCCTAATGAGGAAAGTTCATTAAATATGCAAATTATCCATTATCTTTTATGTCACCCCTTCATACCTTTCACAGCTGATATATCTTGGTGTGATCAACATTTGTAGCGAGTCTCATCAAATTGTGTGCAGTTGTTGTCAATATATATGTTTTTTTCTAAAATCATTAATTATGCAAATGAGCAAAAAGTAAGCAAGCCACACCCACCAAAAAGTAATGAGTTTTTTCCATTTGCATACTAAATCTATGTTCCAGATTTGATTATGATCTGATGAGCCGTTTTTGAGATATTGAGTACGCAGACAGACAGACAGACAGACAGACAGACAGACAGACAGACAGACATCGCTGCCACATATGCTCACGTGTGTTAACAGTAAAAACAGTAACTGCTTATACAGGGGCTGGGAGGGGCGCCATCCAGTGTTTAATTAAAGAAATGTTCCTGATAGGGGGCCCGGTACTCTCAAACGCACATAGACACTTCCCTATCACTCCGCTGGCTGACGTTAGCAACACCAGCTTAGGTTTCCAACGACAACAATCGTTTATTGAAAATAAAACACGAAAATAAATAAATGTTGTTGTTTTCACACAAAGGTTAGCACAAAAATAAATGTTAGGCGTAAACAGAAAAAATTGCACACTCACACGCCACACCAGGGAAAACGGGACGACGTCTTGGCTCGAAAATACGGTCACGTGACGTAATTTTCCCTGAGTGGGGTAATTTCAGTGAAAGAATATAGCAGTCGCCGAATGTTAAAAAAAAAAGCACCCTACGGCAAATTCACTGCAAAAATTCTTAAAAAATGAATTAAAACTAGTGTCGAAGGGTCCGACTTTCGTCTCCTTTCTAGTTTTTCAACAATTAGAGCTCAATCGCTCTGGTGGTTAACTGTCTGTTTGCTGCCTACGCGTGATTGGGCGGCCGTGTCACAGTGGACTGGCCTTCCCTTGCCTGCGTGAAAATTGAAAACTCGTACGGCCGCATGGTACAAAATACGACTTCCCAAAACCTCCGTCTCTTCCTCCTTCTTGGGAGAGGATAAGGGTGGCTAGCTGGAGGAGTCAGAGACAAGCTTGAAAATTGCGCGGTGATCGACTCCCTAACCAAAGGGCAGTGGACTGCGTGCTATCAGCGAGTCTGACTCACACACTATGCAGAACAAAGAAAAAATGGCTAGCACCCAATGTCTGGTTCAGAGAGCTTATGCTAGCAGCGCCAGTGATGAGATAGCCGGGGTAAATATGTACTCACCATGAAGCAAGATGTTCTCTCCAGAACAGGTATGCTACGTCTGTATGGGGTGAGAACACCGCCAAAATTATCTTGAAATATTTATTTAAACTTATTCTTATCATTATTATTTCATTTATTTTGGTGATTTTGTGATAATTATGTAAATATTGTGCCATTATTATGCAATTATTTGATCATTATTTGGATATTATTTTGATATAATAACGAACCTATTTGGTAATTCGGTTGTTGTGACATTATTTGGCATTGATGTCTTGATTTGGAACTTATTTCACAATTATTATGCCATTATTTGGTGATTTGGTCATTTTTATGTCATTATTTTGTCTTTATTTTTCGATTATTTGGTCATGATTATGACATTATCTTGATATTATCTTGACATTATTATGAATTTATTATGTTAATTCGGTTTTTTTGCCATTATTCGGCATTGATGTCTTGATTTGGAACTTATTTCATCATTATTTTGCCATTATTCGGTGATTTGGTCATTTTTACGTCATTATTTGGTCTTTATTATGCGATTATTTGGTGATTATTACAACATTACCTTGACATTATTACGAATTTATTATGTTAATTCGGTTCTTTTTCAATTATTCGGCATTGATGTCTTGATTTGGAACTTATTTCATCATTATTTTGCCATTATTTGGTGATTTGGTCATTTTTACGTCATTATTTGGTCTTTATTATGCGATTATTTGGTGATTATTACGACATTACCTTGACATTGTTACGAATTTATTATGTTAATTCGGTTCTTTTTCAATTATTCGGCATTGATGTCTTGATTTGGAACTCATTCATCATTATTTTGCCATTATTGGTGATTTGGTCATTTTACGTCATTATTTGGTCTTTATTATGCAATTATTTGGTGATTATTACGACATTACCTTGACATTATTATGAATTTATTATGTTAATTCGGGTCTTTTTCAATTATTCGGCATTGATGTCTAGATTTGGAACTTATTTCATCATTATTATGCCATTATTTGGTGATTTGATCATTTTTATGTCATTATTTGGTCTTTATTATGCGATTATTTGGTGATTATTACGACATTACCTTGACATTATTATGAATTTATTATGTTAATTCGGGTCTTTTTCAATTATTCGGCATGATGTCTAGATTTGGAACTTATTTCATCATTATTTTGCCATTATTCGGTGTCATTACTAGCCATTATTATGCGATTATTTGGTCATGATTACGACATTATTATGACATTAGCTTGGCTTTCAATTATTTGACCTACTTTCTGAACTCATTATTTGACCTGCATTTGAACCCTACCCAGAAATCATTGCACATCACAATGGCGGCTGTAATTTGGTCGGTCTCCTCGGTTAGAGAAAGAAAAACGGGCTTTGCGTAAGTTTTAAAGCGCAGCTCAGCATATCGCGTATCTAGAATAGTTGGGCGTGCTCGAAAACAGAGGTCGACCACGATTTCGGATTAAAAATCGATTGTTTTCGGCGGCGGAACTGGGCTGTGGTGGGGGTAGCCGACGGTGGCATGTCTCCATAGCTATAGGCAAGGCAGTTACAGTCCCTCCATCCCCAGAGGGACTGTGGTTACACCTAGCTCTCTGCGTAGCAGGGCGGTGTGTTACCGGCGTTATACGGCCTCCCACCACATTAGGCAGGCCGTATAACGCCGGTAACACACAGCCCTGCCATGCAGAGCGAGGTTACACCCAACCTGCCACGCATAGCCAGCGTGCGAAATTCACGCTAACCCCGTGGCCTAAGACCAGCTGTTTTCATGCCGGACCAGTAACACTTGACAGATGTCCTGCTGTTCCTAAAGACGAGGGACAGTAACGTTAAACTTTTCCTGTATGTACAGATGTTTACCAAAATGTTTTGCTAAGCTAAATACCCGACAAAATTATTCAAAGATACGAAATTTATTCTTTCAAGAGATTTGCAAAACGCGATTCGCAAAAAAAGTTAACAGACTGATCGGCACGACGTCCAAGCCAAAGACCTTAGGCCTAGGCCCACCTCACGTTTTATCGCCAAAGTAATGAGTGGCGCTATGCAATATCCTGATTTGTAAAGCATTTCATTTGTTAGGTTCAAGATCTCCTTGTGGTCATAATAGCGTAATTGTTTTATAGCGCATCGACCGTGTTGCATGTGTCGCGGTAAACTGAATTTCGAGGACACTGCAACATTGGACTTTTGGACGACACAGTATCGAAATTAGAATTGTTGGTCAGATCGTGGACCCCCGAGAAAAACTATGTTTTATGGTCAGATATGTGAGATGGTGGAATCTCCGATGTTGGATATTTACCCACTGTTTTAGACAAGTATCGTATAATTTAAGTCAGATTCGGACTACTGAAGTCGGGCTTGGCTAGACCACTGGACCAGTTTTTACACATAGTGATCTCCCAGATAAACATCAATTATTTGCCCACGATTTGACAAGTAAAGTATCGTTAAGTATCGAAGTTAGAGCCATATTGAGGAAATCGGGTTTGCCGGGCGGGTTTGCAAGATCTGTGAGGTGGCAAATCTCTGACATATATATCGGACATTTGTACGGAATCGCCGATAGGCCTAAACATTGGAGATTTTACATAGATCAGACGTGCCTAAGACACAAGGCAAGTCATTCTAGTGACCATATGGTCCCAATCGCCGATAAATATCGAGTAAATATATGTGATTTCACAGATCCGCCGTGTTGAGACGCAAGGCAAGTCATTCTAGAATTGCCCAGTGTCGATTACTATAAATTTAGAGTCCCAAAATCGCCGATATGTATCAGCTTGAAGTAAAATATCGGCAATTTCTCAAACCCGGCGTGCTGCGACAGACGGCAAGTCATTTTTGTGTCGTCTAGTACCGATATTAGACCCGATATATAGATTGTGTATGACGGAAATATGTTGGACGTCAAACTTCAATACCAGAAAGTAAATGTCCGACATTTAACATTGTGGAAAGTAGTTCTGACTTTGATGGCTATTTGCCTTAGTCACAGTTAAGGTTAAGCCACAGTCCCTTTATGTGGTTAAGATTACATTTTAAACATATTCGTGCCATTATTGAAGCCTTCTCATCCAGATGAGTCCAGATGAGCATTATGAAATAAAATGAGAAAGCAATAGGGCCTACTTTTCTTTTATCTTATTTTAAGGCCAGTTAGAGTTGCATCTGTATGCTACAGTCTGAAAAGCCGGTGATAAGTATCAAGGAAATATTCGTTCAATGAAGATGTCTTATCATACGTATGCCACATTACATTTTTGTTGTCAGGAACTATTCTCGAACATATGTTATTTTTATCGTAAACTCATAGGGGCACGGTCGCTAACCTAACGACTTTTTATTGCGTTGTTTGTCATGAAACTTTATGACTTTTCCCCCGTAAAGAAGTATGTTGATTCGTTGTGAGGACTCCAACCTTTTAAACTGTATTGTCTCCCTATGCACGATTTTGATTCTTTCTTTTGTTTTCCCTTTCGATTGTGCGATGTTGTTTTTCTTCCGCAGAACGCGATATTAATAGCGAAAACAATTGTTTTTATCAAGTCCACACGGCCGAACATGCAGTCGCTGTTTCCTCAAGCTGCAAGTTGTACATATTTTTTGCTGTGTTGGTTAGGCAAATAAAACATACTGCATACACCGAAGCATCGCCATACACACAGCTGTTGTGCCGTGTCTTGTACAGTATCATGACATTGGCAATTATTAAAACAAATAAACATTTACTGCAAGGAGTATTTTTGAAAATAACATGTCGGGAAGGACGGTATGCGAGGACTTGAAACACACTCAATTTTTATACCACGGGCATATAGGAAGAAATTAAATATTACCTGTAACCGTAACTTCAAAGATGCATCAGTTATGGAAAATTCTTGGAAATGTACGAATATATTTTACCTTTTGGAAGTTTTATATTGAAATACTCACGGGAATTAAAATTTCCTCCCTGCTTATTGTTGACATTTTTGCAACCGACTCTGTCTATATAATTGTTTGTCAAATATTATAGGGTTATTCACAAAATACGGCCCTGTGTGGACGAGGGCTCAGTGAGTGACGTATTGGACGTGCCGAAGGCCGTATTTTGTGTATAACCCTATTATTATACACCTCCCTCCATTAATCGTCCGTATAAACTAATTCCATGGTAAATTTTGAAGTATGCGGCATGCGCGATATGAGTGGAACACGCGCGATCTACTGCTCCGTAGTACAAGTCCCTTACGTTGGCACGAAGCCAATTAATTTTCAGTGCAGTACAAGCAAACTTCGGTGAATGTTTTCAATTTAATTAGTTTTTTAAAATAAAAATCAATTGCATTTAGACTCAGTTTTGTGTTTAGCGTGTTTTAAACCTTATACTACGAATACATTTTGATGGAAGTTGTTATTATGTCTATAACTCACCGTAAAATAGTTTGTTTACATCCGATAATCGCTAGGTCAAAGGTCAAACAGGCGCGTGCGCGTCTCCCGTATTCGGGACTCCGCGTACTATACAAAATACGGAAAGTTATTGGACGGTCAAACTCCCATAGGTTACGGCAGTAGGTGTATAATAATGTACGATATCATTCCTGTTTTTAAATTTATTTAATTTTACATATAAAAATGATTTCAAAACCTTACATCTCAATATCTCGGCTATAGCATGTAGGCCTATAGAGACGCGTTGTACTCAAGTACAAATGAAAGATATACGATCACCGTCCCAACTCAAATCATATTGAGAAACCGCAATAATTTCTACATTTGATGAAGCCAGTTATGAGAAACGGATTTCTTTTAAAACGTTCAGAACTATACCAAGAAAATTAAAAGTAAGTTCTGATAATCGGGTACAGTGGAAATCGGAAAGTTCCGCCCTGTTTAGGCCTACATCATAATCACCTATAAATGATTTAGGCCTATTGTGATTTAGCATAATATATATATCACATTGATAAATCATGGTTTATATATTTCAATTACAAAGGTTCGACGTTTTCTTCAAAAAAGGAATCGTTCGGAATCACATTGAAGTTTTCTAAACACAATGTTTAGGACACAATTTTTAAAAAGACGGCTCTATTAAAATGAGTAAGCTTTTTACGGGCCTTTTACGGGCTGGTTTTGACCTTACAATTTTAACCCCGCCACCACAAAATCGTAAAAGTCAAAACCAGCCTAAAGTTTAAAAGGCAGGAATCCGGTCAGAAAACACCACAGTGGATCGACCCACAGCTACGTATAGCCATGGGTTTCATAGACTCAGGCAGATAGGCGTGGAGGTCGAGGCCCCCACCATTGCTGTGCCCTATGATGTAAACCGTGTCGGCGCGATTTATATGATAGAGTTCGGGTATTAATAACACCTTTTAGCTCTACGCACAGGCACCACCGTAGTTGATAGCGTTTTTAGTGCCCTTTTCTACAACACTAAAAGCGCTATCAACTACGATGGTGCTAGTGGCTCTACGAGAGTCTTTGCTGCGAATCCGTAGCCTCTGCCACTCGGGTAGCTTGGTCATTGGAGTGGTAGCTGGCAGAACACGTCAAGGAGTGGCAGGGCTCGTTTTCGCAGCAACGAGAGTCTACGTGGCAGGGCTGGGGCTGTCGACAGCCCGCTGGCTTCCAGTATGGAGCGCCCAGTTCCGCCGCCGAAAACAATCGATTTTTAATCCGAAATCGTGGTCGACCTCTGTTTTCGAGCACGCCCAACTATTCTAGATACGCGATATGCTGAGCTGCGCTTTAAAACTTGCACAAAGCCCGCTTTCCTCTCTCTATCCGAGGAGACAGACCAAATCCCAGCCACCATTGTGATGTGCAATGATTTCTGGGTAGGGTTCAAATGCAGGTCAAATAATGAGTTCAGATAATAAAGTAGGTCAAATAATTGAAAGCCAAGCTAATGTCATAATAATGTCGTAATCATGACCAAATAATCGCATAATAATGGCTAGTAATGACACAAAAATGACCCAATCACCAAATAATGAAATAATAATGATGAGATAAGTTCCAAATCAAGACATAAATACTAAACAATAGCAAAAGAACCGAATTAACAAAATAAATTCATAATAATGTCAAGATAATATCAAGATAATGTCGTAATCATGACCAAATAATCGCGTAATAAAGACCAAATAATGACATAAAAATGACCAAATCACCTAATAATGGCAAAATAATGATGAAATAAGTTCCAAATCAAGACATCAGTGCCGAATAATGGCAAAGAAACAAATTAACATAATAAATTCATAATAATGTCAAGATAATATCAAGATAATGTCATAATCATGACCAAATAATCGCGTAATAAAGACCAAAAGGACATAAACATGACCAAATCACCAAATAATGGCATAATAATGATTAAATAAGTTCCAAATCAAGACATCGATGCTGAATAATGGCAAAAGAACCGAATGAACGTTATAAATTCATAATAATGCCAGGGTAATATCAAGATAATGTGGTAATCACAACCAAATAATCGCGTAATAAAGACCAAATAATGACACAAAAATGACCAAATCACAAATAATGGAATAATAATGATGAAATAAGTTCCAAATCAAGTTATCAATGCGAATAATTGAATTAACATAATAAATTCGTAATAATGTCAAGGTAATGTCGTAATCATGACCAAATAATTGCATAGTAAAGACCAAATAATGACGTAAAAATGACCAAATCACCGAATAATGGCAAAATAATGATGAAATAAGTTCCAAATCAAGACATCAATGCCGAATAATTGAAAAAGAACCGAATTAACATAATAAATTCATAATAATGTCAAGGTAATGTCGTAATAATCACCAAATAATCGCATAATAAAGACCAAATAATGACATAAAAATGACCAAATCACCTAATAATGGCAAAATAATGATGAAATAAGTTCCAAATCAAGACATCAATGCCGAATAATGGCAAAAGAACCGAATTAACATAATAAATTCATAATAATTTCAAGGTAATGTCGTAATAATCACCAAATAATCGCATAATAAAGACCAAATAATGACATAAAAATGACCAAATCACCTAATAATGGCAAAATAATGATGAAATAAGTTCCAAATCAAGACATCAATGCCGAATAATTGAAAAAGAACCGAATTAACATAATAAATTCGTAATAATGTCAAGATAATGTCGTAATAATCACCAAATAATTGCATAATAAAGACCAAATAATAACGTAAAAATGACCAAATCACCAAATAATGGAATAATAATGATGAGATAAGTTTAAATAAAGATTTCAAGATAATTTTGGCGGTGTTCTCACCCCATACGTCTGTTCAGACAGTTGTGTCTTGCTTTGATGAGTCTTGTAGTTACATGTGAGATAAAGTGTGCTTTGAGCTACGTCGTTACGATGTTGTTCATTCAGGGTTCTAGTGCGTTCTTGAGTGGTTTCGTGGCCTAACTATGCGGGGGGGGGGCGGCGGTGGGGGGGGGGGGGGGGGGGGCTGCCGTATTCCTTGGCGACCAACAGGGGCCGTTGGGGGCGCAACCCATTTACACTACAGATTTTATGGAATGATAAATACAAAGTTGACATAATATTCAGCATCGTTTTTGGAGATGAAAATCCTTGCGATATCAAATTTCATCGACATTTGTGTCAATTTTCTGAAAAGAGATGGCCGCTTACCATCGGGGATTGACATAAGCTTATATGACGTCATTTGTTTACCTGCAGAATTCTAGAACATGCAATGCAACATGCGTACATGTATGTGACCAACAGACATCCGGGCTGAAATCGAGGTGTAAGAAGGACAAAAGCGTGATGTCAATTATAGAAATTTATACTGAAGAGGCACGCACTTAGTATACACAGGATTTCACTAGAATTTAGAAATGTAAGCCGATGTCATCACCGGCACTGCTCAACTGCCGCCACGCGCCACTGAGCATACGTTTTTCTAATCTTGCGCTGGCTTTGCATATGAATGGAACGTTTGCGGATAGCAACGTACGTACGTAGTAATCCGAATCGATTAAGTTCATATAATATTTAAAGCCTCATTACTACGCTCATTAATATAGCCTATTATTATAAGGTATGGATCGGGATACTTTTTGAGGCTATACATTGAGCGAATGTCAGGTCAAGAGGGTGGGTGGGAGGGAAAACCACCTATTCCCACCTAAATCAAACCTAATCTATCATCCAATACTATGCGACGTCTTGCTCTTGCTATCATGCCTGGTTCCTCTGTTATTAAAGTCGCCTCCCGTCGTTAGCAAGTGACACTGATTAGATGGTCACTGGCCTTTTATAATACCATATATGAATATTCATAATCTGCGTAGTAATTTTGCGTAGTAATTCGGCTTTGAATAATATAATATTTAAAGCCTCATTACTACGCTCATTAATATAGCCTATTATTATAAGGTATGGGATCGGGATATCTTTTTGCCATTGCATTGCGCATAAGTCATAAATATCACATCCATTCTACCACTTCATATATATTCCCATACCTTCATACCCCAAAAATAAATCCGTCCACACCCTTCACCTTCTTCTCTCTGGCTTTTTGCTCTCAATCAAACATGCAGATAATACTCGGGGTGATTTAAATTATCTAGAGGTTTTGTGATCTCATTCCATTCATCGATGTGTTTATGAAGTTCCCCGGCCATAAATTCGTCTTGATTACGAAACTACAACTGCTTTGCCGATTTTTTGTTCTCGCCTTTCGACAATGCTGAAATCTCGGCAAGGTTTAGATTATGTGGAGCCGGTCCAGGGGCGCCCCAAGCGTTATCCATCCATAACTTTTTCTGATAGCCGTGTTGTTATTTACTAGATGAGACATTTCCCAATCATGAACAATCTGTTGACAGATGTAAACTCTCATTACTATGTATATATACATATTTTTATATATAATTTTTTTTGCATATATATATATCTCTCTCCGTATAAATGGAAATGGATGTTGATATGGGGGCACCCCCGGACAGGACCATGCGAATGGCAGGCCGCCTAAAAAGGCGGAGGGCACTCAGAAGGCCCCCCTGTCAAGGAGTACCAACAATCATGGGTGGATGAAGTAAATGAAATGACACATGCGATATCACTGATCACTTTAATTCCATAATAAACAACATACCAGAATTTTTTTTTTAAAGCAAAGTAACATCACAAACACAAGATTCCAAACTACGGGAAGTTAAGTTCATAAGTTCCAGTCCATCATCATCTGCAAAGATCATTATTTTTTATCAGGACAGTTTCTTGCTAAATGACCCAATTTTCCACATCCGAAACATTTCATGCTTTGACGGTAATCAAATCGTTGACGTTGAGAATTTGGATACGGACGATAGTCTCTTGTAGGTCTGGCGTGTTTTTTAGAAATTTTCCAACTTTGGAGGCAATCTCCTCTTCTTCCTTATTTCCGAGCAATAACACAATTAGTTTTCCAGCATCGCTTTCAAATTCATTCCCCTCGAACTGAGACAATACTGCTCTGTACCGCTTCAACGTCGGATGGTTGACAATCGTAGCCCTGTCTACCAACACTCTAAGGGCGTTAACCAATTGATACCGTGACGCGGACATGTGGGCTAAATCCATCACTTTCAATAGCGCTTCTTCAACATTTGCTGTGTCAGCAGCTTGCTGCAGCTTATCGACTTTTTGCTTTAACTCGTGCAGAGCATTCCTGTCAGATACCTGCAACATAAAGCCGATATCTAATTAATGACAGTCATATCTCACTAACTCTTATTTCTATAGCCGTTTATTCTCAATGTCTACCTCTTCGTAGAACAAAATTATTTACAAGAGCCTCCTCGCTCAATGTCTACCTCTTCGTAGAACATTATCATTTACAAGAGCCTCCTCGCTCTACGATGTCTACCTCGTCGTAGAACATTATCATTTACAAGAGCCTCCTCGCTCTACGATGTCTACCTCTGCGTAGAGCATTATCATTTACAAGAGCATCATCGCTCTACAATGTCTACCTCTTCGTAGAACAAAATTATTTACAAGAGCCTCCTCGCTCAATGTCTACCTCTTCGTAGAACATTATCATTTACAAGAGCCTCCTCGCTCTACGATGTCTACCTCGTCGTAGAACATTATCATTTACAAGAGCCTCCTCCTCGCTCTACTCCAAATCTCTCATCTCTCATAAGAAAAACAAGTAGATTTTATTCATTTCACAAATAAATAAAGAGCGCCTCTACACCCGGAATTCACATGTCTTCCTAATGTCTACCTCTTCGTAGACAGCGTAATACACGAGCTTCCTTACCTAACTTTGCAAATCTACAACGTACACGTGCATAAAATCTCTACGTGATCCCAAGTCTCTACAGTGGCTTATACTTAGTCAGTTTAGATGCATATGCTCCCACCATATTTTAACAAAAAAAACTTCAAAGAACAAGTAGAGAGTATAGAGAAAGATAATAGGGTGGAATAGGAAAGGAAAAAAAATAGCTGTAGTCGTAAGGAAGGCAAAGGTGTGAAAGGCACGAAATTCAAACAAAGGTGTGAAAGCAAAGGACAACAGGTGAGCGACATAGCATAACGAAGTTGTGGTCAGCACAGGAGTGAGGAATGTCTACGTGCAAAGACAACCAAGAAACACGATGAAGTAAATTAGAAAAGTGCTATGATAATAAGAAAAAGTATGCTAAACGCGAACAGAAGCAAAACCTTGTACCGTGAAAGAAAAAATAATGACAAAGGTAAGCTAAGCGTGAAGAAGGGCAATACCGGCGCTCTCTGTATCAAATAGTATCCCACTCACACAAAAAAGAGCATAACTACAAATGGAGGAGCTAACCTGTGGCACAGGGTTTGCCGCTGCTTGCACAGTAGGAGGAGTAGTTACATGTTGAGTAGCACCACTTGTAGACGGCACTGGAACTGCGGCGGTCGCACATTAGCAGAGGGGGGTTGCTCTGCTTGCATGCGGGTTGCAGGCTCAACAGGTGGTTGTACGTGCGCTGAGGCAAAATTCTGAGCAGCAGTGGAAGCTGTAGGGGTTGGTTCCATGGCAGTGCAGCTGTTGTAAGGAGCCTCCGTCGTTAGCAAGTGACACTGATTAGATGGTCACTGGCCTTTTATAATACCATATATGAATATTCATAATCTGCGTAGTAATTTCGCGTAGTAATTCGGCTTTGAATAAGATATGCACGCGATTGCCCATATTTGGGCATCGGGCCGGGGCTTGTTACGTAAAATGCATGCATGTGAGGGCGCTTTCCCCTTAGCTTACACAGGAACGTGAAGGTAGGTATATCATAAAGAAAAGTGAAGATACCAGCCTCAAAATATTCGAACGGGAAGATCTTTTTATGGTGCAATATTTTTTTTTTGTTTACTTTCAAAATGAAAATGTCGTTCGGGAGTCTCAAAAACTGATGATATTTATCGTGTATATCTCGACATATACCGAAAATGTAAAGACAGATATTTTACATTACCCGTCACAAAGATGGAGTGATATGGAATGGGTATTTTGCTGAATAGCATACAACAACTTGATTAACATCAAGCATGACTCATGACGCGAATATCAACATCTTCATAATATTCAAAATATTGAATAATAGAGATGTAAATATACTTTCAATAAACGTGGTTCTAAACGTGTGTCTTCAGACGTAAGATTGGTGGTAGCAAATGAACAAGGAAAATCACTCCCGACCTCATTGCCGTTCAAAATAGTCATCAACACTTCCCCTTAGAATGATTCCAAAGCCTAGTTGCCTCTAGTCAGAAGAGTTATTTTGGTATTTTAAGACTCTATACATCTACTTTAAAATCATAAAAATATCAATATTAATTTTCCTCCTCTGAACTCTTCACACTTCCAGCTTTAATCAATCATTGTACAAAGAGCGTTTCTCTGTCTGTTAATGGGTAGGGACATTTTACAACACATTTTTTAAAATTAGGGTGCGCACATGACATTTTAGGGCAGTTCATGTCATAATCGATGCAGTGTTTGAAGTACGGCTTTCTAACTTTATAGTTTATCAATGTAGGCCTATGAGCGCAAAACTGAATGTCTGTCAATGGAGATCAAACCAAAAGATGCTATAGGCTGGTTTTGGGTACACACTCTCGACGCAAGATGTTGCCAAATAAGGATGGCAGACGATATTTCGAATTTTTTCGGAGTGAATAGTGACATCACTGAAAAGAAAAGCAAATTTCCTGGTAACTGCACTTAGATCGCTATTACAGCATTCACTTGTTTGGTGCGCTAATTCTGCACTTTAAAACATTTTATCAAACAGACTATTTGTTGAAATGAGCATTTTGCGCAATTTCAAGTTTAAGTTCAAAATCGGTGGCATTGCTCTTATGTGTTAACTTAGGGACAAGACTGCAAATTATAGTAAACATCGGTGGTTACCTTGGCAATTTGGTCCACTCCATCCGGACAGACAGGAACCACTGATGCACCCTCCCGTGTCCTTTCTACATCCATTGACACAATGGCATGATTGTGTGCATCCAGAGCCGTATTTCCCCACAGGACATCTGCAAAGGAAACGGAAAATTTTACCCAATAAAACCTTTTAAAAAATGTTTTGAGTCTCTCTCTCTCTCTCTCTCTCTCTCTCTCTCTCTCTCTCTCTCTCTCTCTCTCTCTCTCTCCCAGTTTGATTCATAGATGACGCCAGTGAAAACAATTCTCCAATTGTTTACGTGAACATTGAAAATACTTACCAATTTATTCATTTGTTTTCATGAGTTGCTTGAGTTTACAGTTCTTATATCTGAATTTATCAGGGCTTTTTAAAACTTTTCTTAAATGAATAATGATTTCGTTCATTGTAAGTAAGAGGTACAGTACTGTATGAACACAAAATAATTAATTTACTGATCCGCTATTTGTGAAATTGAATATAGTAATGCTGAGTATCCCAATTGTATACCTATGCTCAATGAATGCAAAATCTTAGCTCAACAAAATATAATTTCAATGACATTACATCCTGTTTAACTGACACATCCCGTATCAAGATCCAGCATATGCAGTAATCGGCTCAGCTGATATTGGTTCCAAATCAATAGTTAATCTCCAAATGCTCAACATTAACATAATTGTACTTGCTTGGCATTAAATGAAGACCTAAAACTGAACTTATGGAATGGAAGACCACGGAAATTTGGTTGCAGAGTAAATGGGTTGCACTTTGTTAAACTCACTGGGACCAAGAAATCAGTTATTGAAATTTGCCAAATATAAGAAAACGCCCGTGAAACACATTCTGACGCATTATGTAACCTACCACTTGCACAGTCTAATCCCGTATATGATGTACCGCATGAACAGCCATACGGATCAGCTATGCAGAACAGTCTTTTACGACAAAAGTCGTTATCATCTTCTGAACAATAGAGGCCACATCGCATTCCGAACCAGCCCCTATTACAACCTGCAATAAGTAATCGTGATTAGTCAGTACGTAAATCAATAAGGGAAAAAAGTAAACTTCACAGAGTTTATCAACCTCATTAGCAGAACAGGACAGTGGATCATTATGGTTATGTAATATTGTGCGCCGATAACCTAATTGTACGTTTCACGTTGGCAATAAGGCTGACATTACTCAAGTCAATATGAACAACAAATACCAAGTAACACAAACATCACGTTTGACCGATGTTACCTTTTCTTTCCAGGTTAAGTCATAAAAGTCAACCTAAACTACTAAACTAAGAATACAATACAGGAATACTACAATGAGTTTCTGAAATACACTCGAAGATGAGTTACCTTAAAGAATCGCTAAAGGTAACCTTAGCCATATTTCCACGGTAAAAAGACAATTCCATTTATCTGAGTGCAAGATGCGAGGCGGATAAGTATTCATGTGAACATATTTACGCAAAGAAAGGACATGGAGACAAATGTTTGGCCGAAATCAGGGGTTATGGCACATCCATCCCTCATGGCCATCTACAGGCTCGAGTGACCCATGGGGAGGGCGGCGCACTGCCACGATGTATGTACTGCCACGGAGGGACTTCGAGGCATCGAAGGGGTCCCACCACACGTCGGGCAACGTGCTAACGGCCAATTACTACAGGCCCATGATAGTACCCTCAGGAACTTTATTGTGTATAAGCTATCCATATTAGAGAATTACAGTACTCTTTATTGTGAGCTGCTACCGTGCGGCCAGGCACACTTTATTTATTTGTTTATTTTTTTGTGGAGGGTGGGTTGGGGTTTTGCGGTGTGAATTTGAGCCGGGCAAAAGTTCAAGATATGTGCATGGATAATGATGTAGTAGAGATGATGCAAGTAGTTTAGATAATGGTAATTGAGGGGAAGGTGGTGGATTAGGTAACGTCTCGAGTGCATCTAGCCAGCGGTAAGAATAGGTGATGCTTGAGTGTCGGTGGAGCAAAGTGGTGAGTGTTTGAAGCAGGTCCTGTAGCTTATCATTCAGCAAACGTAGTGTCATGGTGAGTGTATCCAAGGTGATGCCCAGGAACAAGATGGTGGTTGATGGACCTTCGACTTTTTCTGGACAGTAGGTATTGTGAGGTCTTGGTATGTGTTGAGCATGGTGTTGAGGAGGTACTGGCATAGCGGGGAGTGGGGGGGGGCAGGGCCAAGGTAGTCGTCCAGGTAATGCAATAAGTCCTGAGAGTTTGCTCTGCATTTGATAATCCAGAGAAGTGCTTCGGCCAGGCGGTTGAATAGGAATGGTGCGGAGCGAAGGCCGAAGGGAAGCACACGATCGAAGAAGAACAGCCCTTGCCATTTGAAGCCGAGGAGGTGCCAGTCTGCTTTCTGCACCGGGCACAGGCAGAACGCATGTTTAATGTCCACTTTTGTGAGGAGTGCACCTCTGCCAAGTCTTTGTTATCGCGACGGCATCGTCCACGCTGGAGTATGTGAGGTTGTAGTCTTCCTTGTTGATATAGTGGTTGACGCCATCATCCCTTGGTTGGGATAAGTCAATGATTATGCGGTGGTCGCCTGGTTTTTTAGGCCAAAGTCCAAGCGAGTTTATGACAAAGTTTGGCAGTGGTGGCACAGCAAACAGGCCAATTGTAGGGCCGAGGTGTAGTTCTTTTATTAATGCATTGATGACAGCATCAGGATCGATTATTGCTGACTGGGCGTTTTCAGTGTAACGTGGTGCGCAGATCCTGCTGAAGCCAATGTCAGCGCAGTGAGTGAGGTCGTGGATGAGGCTGGCTGTGAATTGTGCATGCGGATTGTTGTGCAGGCCAGCTGAGAGTTAAGCAAGATTGATAGGTGTTTTGGGTTGTAGCATTGCGATTGTTGATGGGTGGATGGTCATTCTCTCAAAAGGGCTTGGAGTCTCTGGTTTCATGTGTTGGTGGTGTTGTTGTTGGGCAGTGTGGTCAGTCGCATTAAACATGGAGCACTTATGCAGTCTACCATATTGGCAGTCGGTCGTGCATGAGCCACGGTTAAAAGATTGACATACCTGAGGTGGGTAAGATGGTTTTTCGATTGCTAGGCTTTCCCAGTAGAACGGGTTGGTAGCACTGGTCAGGCGTTTTGGGCAATCAGTATTCACCAGGCCACGTTGACCGCAGGTGAAGCAGGATGGACGCAGGAGGTGTGGGTTTTTTTGGAAGTGTAGGAAGTTGAGCTCCGGGTCTGGCTTGCTCCAGTTGACACTGTCTTGGCAGGCTTTGTCGTAGGCCTCCGGCTTGTAAGTAGCAGCTTTGGAGGCCAGGGGGATCGCCAAATGTGGGTAGTAGAATGTTCGATACAAGGCAAAGACGATGAAGCACTGTATCCAGGTGTCAAAGTCGTCGATAGTTTTCCGTTTCAACTCGTTTGTGAATGTGGCTATGCCATGGGTGTCTGGGTGAAAGCTACTTGTGTCTTGGTAGCCTTGGATGAGTTGGGGGCTAGGGCATTAGGGTGCAAGTCACCAAATTCGATGAACTTACCGGCATTACCCAGGGCGTTGAGTGTTGATTGTTAGACATAAGTTAGCAGCAGGTCAGCTTGGGCTGTTGCTGCAAGGGAGTTGCCCGTAGGCCCAGCCCTAGGTGGTGGGCGCCATGGTGTTGCGTTGTAACCAGCTGGCTGGGAGGGTGAATGATGGGCGTGGCCATATTGTCTGTGTTGTTATTATGAGGTACACAGCCAATGGTGGGTTGGTCCCAGGCGCAGGTTGGGTGGGATAGCTGTAATGGCGGGTTGGTATTCATTAACGTGATTAGCGGGATGATACTTGGGTGGGCTTGAGTGAGTAGCGAGCTGGACAGAGCAGCAAGCATCGCCGGCCCCCAACGATGACTGAAGCTGGTGATAGCACACCAACGACTGTATTAGTTGGCTTGACTTGCTGGTTGCGAGTCAGGATAGGTGCCGGAGTGGTGGACTGCCGTAAATCACGTCAGATTGAGTCAATGGCAGTTGCAATACCGGTTTCTATCAGGTTGGCGATGTGATCTGCCATACTTGGATTGGTTGCCGCGGTGGTGGCTGTCAGTACTTTGACGGCAGGGTTGATGGTTGTGGTTTCCGTCGGTTCTGACTGGAGTAGGTACCTGTCGAGGTGCCTTGGGCGTCTCTTCGACCTCGTCAATGAACGGGTGGCTGCCCAGGCGCGGCCTCTGCTTTTCTTTTGTCTTTGGCATGGTTAAAGTTTTGCGGTGTGAAGTTGGCAAAAGTTGAAATGGACGATATATAGCGTTGATCACCCTGATATGTGCATGGATAATGATGTGGTAGAGATGACGCAAGTAGTTTAGATAAAGGTAATTGAGGGAAGATGGCAGATTAGGTTACGTCTCTAGTGCATCTAGCAAGTGATAGGAATAGGCGACGCATAGTGACCTATATGTGCCAAAGGTTTAGACCCTGTTCTCTGTGTCCTTCCAGACGTTAACCATGATTATAGCAAAGCCATAATCATCCATTAAACTGCCCACACTAATCAATTTTCACTGTCAGGGTTCCGATAAAAGTCAACACAAGACTCTTGCATGTGTGGCTCTCTCTGCTTTTGTCTGCCATTATCTTTTTGAAACCAAGCAGGGCTGCAAAGCTCTTGTCGGTGCTAAAGTCTTTTTCCTTTTTCTTGCTAGGTATGTATATATACAAAAACATGGCAAGCAACTATGGGCTTGGAGTGGAGGGGTCACTTCGAACGTCGAGCTTGAGGAGATCAGTGGTGTCAGCATGGTAGGCCCACTGAAGACACAGAGAAACAAAAACAAAGATTTTATCTTACAATACAGGCATGCCGGCCGATCATTCGTCCACGCTCCAGCGATATCCTGCAGCATAGTAATCATACTGCTTTGACGGACCTGTTCGATGTGACTAATCAGTTGGAACTTGGCAGACTGCTAGAGACTCTAAATCATTTTACGTTCAGCTCCAGCAGCACAGCCATACAGTTTATACGTACAATGTCGCCACCACCATGCTTGACCGTCTCGGTACCCTAGTGGAAGATGTGCCATCAGAGCTACTGCAAAATTTGCCTTACATCTCGCCCGCAAGATGTTCGCCGCCTTCTCACTCAAATACCACTACACCTGAAACTGGCTTCAGACAAAACAATAATGAATTTAAACAATGAGCTAAGGCACATTCTCAACAGTGGCGACTGGTATTGTAGTTACAGCACTATGGCCAATCTGTTCTATGATGCAGTAGGATCTGTGTTGGGGTTGAAACCAGCAGGTGAAACCACCCTCCATCTGCAGACGGCTAAGCAAGAAATGAACGGCAAAACATAGCTAATAACTGGCATGACCCTCTTCACACCGATTACACCAAGCTGGGCACCGTAAATGAATGTGATCAATTACTGAAGGCTATGAATAAACGACGGGTTGGTGTTGCCATCAGATTTGTTGGTAAGGATTTTCATGTTGATTTATTTGGTAATGAGACTTGACACATTCAGTTTAAAGACCTGAAACGGGGCATAACGAGGGTCGATATCAGCATAACATTATCCTCAAGTGAATCATCCTGCTGGACGTCAAATACTTCCCACAACTTCTGAAGGATGAAGAAATCAAAGATATTCTGTCTCCATATAGATAGGCACCGGCATAGACACCTTCTCTGTGGACACCTTATCTCTAACAGACATCAAAGCCATCAAGAACGTGCAAAGACAAATTTGAAAAAAGACTGATGGAAAAGCCTTCAATCTTGTTATAAAGACGAGTCTAGGGATATGGCCTTGAGGCTGGCAGTTCCTCGCAAGCCTTCTCAGGTATAAGATACCTGGATGTCCTTGTTCTTAGATGCACGACAGTGAGTAGCACATTGCTGAAGACTCTGGGTGCCCTGCAAGCTAGAGCGCATTACGTCTACTTAGTTTCCTACTAATATTTGGCTACCCTGCAAATGAGTATAACCATTTGCAGTATACACATAGACTAATTAACTCCTCCAATGTCAGAGACAACCTCTAGATCCCTATGAAGTTCTTACAGCACTCTATCAACCTACAATGCCTTATACACAACGTTACTTTAATCCTGAAAATAACAACGATTCCCCATTAGTACTGTCTGCCATCTCTCTAAGATTTTATTTAGTACCGAACGTCCTCAACAACTACCATGAGTCATTGCAGCCCCTCTTGTGCAAGAGTGACCTTTGGCTAACATTACCCTGGTTGGTGGTCGATTATTGGCGTGCTTGGTGGTTCAGACCACTCCCATCATTTCCCAACCCTTGCCCCCTTCTAGCAAAACTGTATTGAGTGACAAAGGTCAAAGGTAAAAGAGTTTAAGGTCAAGGCTTAGGTGTCAGGGTAAAAGGCAGGAACTTGTCGGAAAAGAGAACTAAAAATTATAGCGTAACAGTTTATCTCTATGAATAAGAAGCCCATCCTACATAGGTCTGTAACGGTCGCACTATATATATGGGCTTGCTACCTCATCAATTTATTTTTCTGCTGATGAAAACAACTGGAGCATCTGGCATGCGACTTGAACAACTCTGAGTCTCATTCTTTACCGGCTGAGCTACCCTATTGCATTTGACAAGTCTCTGAAAAAAGGTAGGGCATGATGTTCAATGCTCCATATCCACAGTCCTTTGGCAAGCATTAGGGAATGACCGCCAAACCATTGAAACAAAAACATGCTATTTCTAGCACAGCTAACATAAGATGCTGACCTTATTTCAAGACTGACGCATATATCTGTATGAATTCTTCAGTTTAGTTTTCAGTTCAGCGAAATGGCAAAGGTAAGAGGGTATATCTAAATACCCCATTTCTACCCCCGCTGCCAATGCTAATAGAAGTCTGCCATGCTGTAATGGATTGTGGAGTAGAGGGAGGGTTCCAGACCCCTCCCTCCATCCCCCTTGCCCCTCCCACCGCAAACGTGTTGAGTCATTTATCTTTTGAAATCAAGTTCTAAAAAGGGCAAAGTTGTCCACAACACACAGTTCATAACTAATGTAATACGACCTTAATGTATGAATTACAGTGATACCACTAGCAATATCACAAAGCAGCGTCTACCTTATTATTTCGAAATTAGTATTAGCTGCACAATCATCATTAGATATGTCGATCCTATCACCCAGGAACAAGCTTGATCACAAGCATTACCTTGGACATCTGCATTTCTTTAAATCCCATTCAATGAACTTGCCATACTTTGTATTCTTAGTAGAAAATAAGCGTGTTTAATTTTATAAAGAAAAAAAATGAATAGCCAGGGTAAATAATCTATAATCCAAAACTAATCTCTGGCAGTGGCAGTCCTGTAATCCCGAGGTCCTATTCCAATTATTACTATACAGAAAAATATCTTAGCTCAAGATAAAAGCAGCCCCTGGCATAGTCACAAATGCCAGTATTAATATACATTGTATTCTTTGAGAAACTGTGACTATTTTTTTTTTGAATACGAAACTAGCTAAACTTGTGCATTTATACCCTTTGGTTATTGATATTATTGATATTTCACCGAAATGTTGATTCACTATACATGCAGTATATGAGGAAACTATGGATATCTTTTTGAATAGAAACTACTAAATCCGTGTATTCATAGACTCTTGATTATAGACTAGGGTGTTACAGGTGCATGTGTGAGCAGAAATGTAATTTTGGAATTTTACCAAAATTTGATTCCCTATAAACTAGCTAAATCTGTGTATTTATAAATGTTTGAGTATTTATATCGGTGTACTTGATTAGATTAGTGTGGTTATAGGTGCATGTGTATGCAAGAAATTTGATTTTTGAATTACAAAATATTGATTCACTATACATTGTTGTCTTTTAGGAAACTATGAATAATGCTTTTATAAATCTTTGACAATTGATATAAATGTACGTGATAAGAATATTATATTTGAAAGAGTAGATGTGAAAAACAATATGATATTGGAATTTCACCCAAGTGATTATTTGTATAGTTCAAAAAGAATTCTATAAACGTTCAAAGGTCAAACGAGAAATTATATGTCAATTAAAGCTCAATAAGCTGTATCTTTTGACTGTTTCTTCAGAACTTTTGTTTTGTGGTTTCCTACACTTTCTGCATTGAATCCCTAAACTGTTATAATGCCAAATAACTAGCATCATCAACACTACCTATATGAGTATAATTTTCGTTGTTATTGTTGAAAATTGTATTCAAGTCCGGACTAGAATTCATTTGTAAACAATAAACAATGGTCACTACACACATAAAAGCTGTGTTGACAAAAAGTGCACTCGAAATTTCAACATGACAAACAGATTAGGTCAGACACTGTAGTTGATATACAGAAGCAGAATACTGAAAAACTTGCCGCAAGTCACAGCTTATGTCCCTTTAAGATATTATTGATATGGACTGTGACATCTGGGGGAGGGTTGCTGTTTTTTGTGCATGAAATTACGGAGGTCACTCTTTTTCTTGAAAACACTTTTTAAGAGCCCCATATATTTAACCCCAGAGCTATTGAGTGCAAATGGCTAATGATTCAAATCTGATGAAGTTTTTGAAAATTGTTTTGTTTTGTTGTTTTTTTTTGGGGGGGGTTCACATTTTACAACAGATGAATTTTGGGGGACATATTTCAGAAATTTAGTTTAGAAGGGGGTCGCTTTTTGCATTTCATTTGTCCCTCCCTGTAAAAGACGAATGATACCGAATTAATGGGCTCGCATTCACTGCATCTGAAGGGGTATATGTAGTATGACATGCATTAATTTAAGCACAAAGCTGCAGTTGCTGAGATTGGGAATATTAGGGTAAAAGTTTTTGCTGTCAAAAAGTCATAAATAATAAGTCTGGCTTGGATATCTTTTTTCGAATCGTTGGGTCTTTTACTGACTTCTGGCTTTGAAAATGTCAATTGTGTCAATTCATACTGGATTTGATTTATGATTTTTCAACTTCAGCGCTTGTTAACCTCACCTTACCACTGCATGGAGCTAGAAAAAAGACTTTAATATTTTCATATTTCAGTAACTCGCGTATCTAAATCTTCTATCATTTTAGAGTTCGTCTGTGACTGGTAGTAATGCCTCACATTTAAGGATGAAAAACCGAGC
The DNA here is from genome assembly GCF_041260155.1 of Ptychodera flava. NCBI lineage: Eukaryota > Metazoa > Hemichordata > Enteropneusta > Ptychoderidae > Ptychodera > Ptychodera flava. Next base: position 568,825 of record NC_091935.1, read on the forward strand.
AATCACATTTAGAGCCTAGCACTGTGCTGTTTCAGTGAGTAAACAGACCTTGCAAACATGTTTGTTGAGAAGTTTATTTTATACCAATGTACACTAATGTTTCCCATGGTCCATATTCCTTTGCAAACGCGTTTCGTCTTTCATCAAATGCAAAAAAAATATGTATATTACTGCTTATTGTATAGTTTCATGTCTGTTCAATCGATGCGGATGATCTCTATTTGTTCAAAGCAAGCAGATGTTATTTATCTTTATTCCATACAACAGAATAACAATTATTAAACTTGTATAGGGTTGGAATTATTTGAATAAAGAAGAACTTTGATTTATTTTACAATGCTGAGATTAACATTTCACAATTTCTCAAAGGGCATTTGATTCATAAAACAATGCTGGGATAAACATCTCACAATTTCTCAAACGTCAGTTGTTCATGACAGTAACTTGGACTAGTTTGTATATAACAGTGTACTGGCGCCGTAAACGTTTAAGACTTTTTCCTTTGTTGTATTCAATGCAATTTTTCCAAGGGCCTTTAGTACTAAATCAGTGTTTTCTTCATCCTACAACAGGTGTTATCTTTTTTCACTTACATGTGAGCTAGTTTGCTGGTAAGGTAACTTTGATGAGCGGTTTGATTTATCTAACAGACTGCAACAAAGTGATAAGGATCTCCAACTAGTGATGTTGAATTGTTGTGAGTCATCGAAGTAAGCGTGACGTGAGCTAGAAATTCATTTATTTTTGTGTGTACAAATAAAATGTGACCTATTTCTATGGTGAATGAGCAATGTCTACTTTGAGCTGTTATATGTCTGCGAGCTGTTGTATGTAAATAAGTGGGCTGCAATATGTCTGCAGGGTCAAAAGTCATGGGCTGCATTTGAGCTGTAATGTGTCTACAAGCTTGATCTGCTGTGAGCTGCCAATGAACTGCATACTATGTCCCATGAGCTGCTATTTGCAGCTCAAAGCTAATTATATATGCACCAAATCAGACGAAATGCAAGTTGTCTGATATAGCCAGCTGTGCAGATCTGCAACAGCCTCCAGGGAGCTCATTGTAGATCTGCAGGTTTGGCAAGGGACTTTATTAACTGAGTAACACACAAGTTACATGGTATAGCTCCTATAACAAGGGCAGTCTAACTATAGTCGTCGGGTCATGGCCGTCAGTTGTCTCCAAATGGTTTCCAAGCAATCTCCGTCTAACTCACCAAACTTGACAGCTAATGCCGGTTAAAAATGTGCATGTTGTTATGACTTTCGTATGCGTCTAAAACTAAACATGAGTCGGTAAAAGCAAAAGGAGAGGCCGCTCTCATTTAAGTACAATGTCAAACAGGATGAAACAATCTGTCAACATAGAACATGGAGTCCCAGATTGGACGTCTTGTCATGGCTAATAAGTCTTAAGGTGGTTGGAAAGGCTATTTTTGCACCAATTCTTTTCTCAGAGTTAATGTCAAGTTTCAAGTGTTAAAATCAAGATATTTAGTTCAAATTTTCAGGATAACTCCCTTAGTTAATATTTTCTCCAAAGAATATAAAAATTGTATATTTGCAGCCATGATTTTGAAATATGACACCAGTAAATATTAAAATTTAATTTTTCATATTTTTTTTACATATTTCAATTTAATAATAATTGGATAGTATTAATATTACCAAATTAGTTATAAATATGTTGACACTATTTATTGTAAGATTTGTACGGCAGGATTTGTAAATAAAATTTGTTTTTATGATTTTACATGGGTTTATATATCAAAAAATTATTAAAAATTCTTTCAAATTTCAAAATGTGATTTTTCAAATAGTACTTCAAATACAGGAAAATTGTGCCGTACAAATGTTATCTGTAACCTTGTTAATAGGCTGTAAAAATTCCATGTCCATATCTCATTTCAAGTTGGATTAAATTGGTATACAATTATGTAGGAAAACTGTTATTCTGTCAAAAATGTTGAAAACAAGCCATATTTGCACCCCTCTTTTGAAGTCATAGAGCAGTTTTTTTTGGTTAATCTCACTTTTGACACCTCTTTGATACTCAAAGAATCTAAAAATGCATTTACAATAGCAGTCACTCACTCTGGATGCCAGCACCGCCTTGTCAAACTTTCCTGAAAAACAGCAAATAATGACTTTCCCTTTTCAAACATTTTATTAAAAGCTAGGGGACCTCTACCATAGTTAATACACTAAGGACTCCCCAACTTCTTCTTATTTGGTCAGTTTTTCAGAAGTTTTAACAGGCTATAACTCTGCAATGCCTTTGTGCCCAAATGTCTAGTTTTTTTTATTCCACAGAGAATGTTGACTACTTTTATATTTTAATAGTTTTATTGAAATTTATAACTGACGCTCTAGCCTTTCCAACCACCTTAAGCAGTTTTAAACAATCAAAGGTCCGGAAATAACAAGGAGAGTCAGTGTCAGTCGTTAAAACTAAATTCAAAACACTAGATTCTAAAAAGTCATGGGCGATATTACGATATCATTAATTTGGCCAGTTTTTGACCCTCGATTTATTTTTATATCTTGGATTTCATTTTGCTTTAGGTAAACACCTACTCAGAGTCTTAAATTGCTTGCTATGTTAATAATGGGTTGAACAATATGTTCACATAAAAACCTATTGTGGGGAGAGGTTCTATTATATCCGACGTCGGATGAATTCCGAACTCACGAGAAGTTAACAATAAACACGTAAGTACTTATTGAGAACTCTGGTGAACACAGTAGAGAGGATAAGAACTCTTCACGTTACAAGGAGAGTCGAACTGAAGCAAACCTCGGTAAAACCTCTCTTTCATTTCCCCAAAACAGTGGGAAAAGTGACACAGATCTATCATATCAAATTATGAATAAACAAGAACGTCATTGGCTAATAAGTTCTCATACGTGAAATATATATCATGTTTTTGATGACGTTCTTACGATGATGTTAAGCAACTGTTAAGCTATAGCATGCAAATTATGAAAATATAACAAAAACACTAGACAATTTCAACCTTTCACGACATTTTCCGGCCGGCCAAAGCTAATATCGACTGAAAGTCATATTCATAGAGAGGAGTCACGATATGATATTCCCAAAATTCTGTCCATGGGGAGATGTCCAAAATTGACTGAAACACTCAGAGAGTAAAAGTCTTCAGATTGTTCAGTATCGTAAAATTTACAAATTTGTCAAAAGTATTTAATGCAATCCAGGATTAGTTTACGCGCGTCTATGGTAGTCTTCCGTTTGGTCGGGCATTTGTTGTGTGGCAGTCGGCAGTGCTGAAACATCAGATCCCGGAAGTTGGTTAGAAATTTCAAAACAATTGGGCGACTGTACTTCAAGGGGGTAAAGTTTCTGATTGGTCGATTAGTTTTACCCGATGACGTCTTAATGTCGGCCGATCTTACCAGACGTTCTTTTCGTAGATGAATTTGAGAACTTTCACAATTTTCATTTGTTTGTCTACATCACTATGTACGAAGACTATATCACTAATCTTAATAGAATTAGTTTTAGTACCAGTTGCAGTCAGTCGATGTCGTTCTTTGAGAGCGGTTAGATACTCTGCGGACCATCTTTTCCAAAAGCTAGACTGCAGATGGGAAAGATGTCGATATCTTTCATTCAAAGCGTTATGATTTCCATACGACGGGTCGTTGAGTTCCTCATCATCCACACATATGTCGGGTAGAGTCGCTAACAGTCTACCATGAAGGAGATGCAACGGTGTCAAAGCGATTTGGTGATCCTTGTTTGTAGATACTTAAGTCAGGGGTCGATCATTCAACGTGGCTTCGATTTCGGTGAGTAGAGTGCGTAGCTCATCAAAAGTGACAAAAGCGCGACCCAATACCTTCTTTATTGTGGTTTTCGTGAGTCAAATAAAATGTTCCCAAAACCAACCATGCTAGGTGCACAATTTGGTATGAAGGTCCAGGTAACTCGATGTTCGGCAAGCAAGTCCCATACTTCTTGAGAATTCATCAAATTGTAAAGCTCGTCAGCAGCAGAGACTAAGTTGATGCGTTATCCAACATTATCTTAGAAGGCAAGAATTGGGTGTTGCAAAGCGTTGAAATGCCATCATGAAGGAGTGAGTAGTCAGGTCTGGTATTAGTTGAAGAAGGACAGCATGCGACATTCCACATGTAAAAGTACGATTTCGTGCCCTGATTATCCATGGATTTAACAAGTAAAGGTCTAGTGAAATCAGCTCCGGTTACAGGTGGGAGACTGGCCACGTGATAAGCAGAGGTTTCTTTTGCATTGAGTTCTGAAGGCTCTTCAAGATCGCTTGTCATGGAATTCGAACTTGTGTCACTTTGTTCTTTGGATGATGGAGGGTCAAACAGTTTGCAGTTTGGCCAGTTGTCGTTGTTGTTAGATAGCCATACTGGTCATTCCACGAGAGTGTAGAATTGCTCAACTCTAGTGCTTTCAACCCGTGAGTCAGAAGATTGGCAGGGTTGCATGCTGTAGGGCAGTATTTGCAGGGTGTTGGAAATTATTTATTTCCTTAACTCTTGTTGCTGTGAAGACAGGCAGCTATTTCTTGCTCTTTATCCATCATAGGACGATCTATAAGTTTCGAAACACCTGACATCACTTCTTGCCTTTTGGCCAGAGGTCCATATATCTTTCTTTCATGAATTTGGCTTTGTTGTCTGTACCGAAGCTTTACTGTCTGTTCTGTGCTGTTTTGAGTCTATGTTTATAACCATATAGTACGAATTTTGACCTAGTGTTATTGATTACAGTTGGGTATGAGTGCGGATTACCTGACCAAAATGCGTTCTGTGAAGTTGTACTTTGACGATAATGCATTGTGTATGAACTTACTCAGCGATAACAGCAACCGCAAGCACTAATTCAGGCAGAGTGAAAGTTTTGTTGTTGATTGGAGCCACACGTGTTTTAGCCATGACAATTGCTATTTTTCAGTTTCTCTTTTGGTAAACAGTGACTCCATAGGCTTTCTTGGAAGCTTCCGCTAAGACATGTAGCTCGCAATCGTTTTTATGACGTTATCACTGGTTTCATCAAATATATCGATAACTCAATGAAGTATAGATGCTCTGATTTAGGTAGCATCAGCCCCCCTAATGGAAGTTTTGTTAATTAAAGAGACTGAGCAATAATGTAGGTTTTTAAATGCAGAAAGTACCCTTTTCCTCCACTTTTCAAAATAATTTATCCAAATACAGTGCACGAATATATCCAATAGAATGCATATAATAGAATATATCCAAATACTGTCACCTTCGGTTCAGGTCAGAATCTTCATAATTAAAGACATATTATTATACTTTATGGTGTGTATAACAGAACATTACGATAATGCATATACGATTACGCATAAATTTTATTTCCCTGAAAGCGAATTTTAGTATGCACAGGAAAAATTTTGTAACAATTACCTATTTCACAATTGGTTCCCATGAATCCAGGTGGACAAATACACTCACCACTGTCGGAATTGCAAAGTCCTCCATTGTAACAAGTTGGACAGGAAGTAAAACAGTCTGGTAAACCCCATTTTCCATTAGGGCAGCCTGCTTTGTGCAAAATATAATACCATGGTGAAATATTTCTCGCTGTGTATCGAGTTTGCGTAATAAATACGGGTGGTCATAGAAATATTGAGTCGAACAATCAAGTTTGATCTGAAACAGACATATGACTTGACATTTTTCTTTCCCGTATTCCATGACATCAAAAATATGCATAAAAATAGAACGAGAGACTATCCCCTCTGTTGTGAAATTTTGAAGAGTAGGCGAGCAAATTATTCAACTAAACAGCAACTTCTTCTGCATTTATGTGCTCATATTTGTATTGATGAAGTTTCGAGCAACCTTTGGCTTACTAAATTAGCTTTGCCTCTTACAACATACAATGTATACAAGTGGCAATATGTAAATATAATAGAAAGTTATATTAATGGGTTGACACTGAACATATGTTATTTTCTTACTTCAATTACATATGAACAAATAAGACATAGGTATATCAATTCATATGTTCTTAAAACCGTATACGAAGGTTGCAAGGAATACGGGTTCCTTTGCATATATTATGGTCTCTGTATACCGCAAAAATATACCTCATGTAAAAATCCTTTCGGCCCTGATTCAGGCTTTGTGGATCAAGGTTGCGCGGTGGAAGGGAGCGAGCATGCAAGGGCTCATACGCCAAACGACGGAGGTTCGCAAAACCCATATCAGGGTCGTAAGTGTTTTATCATATACCTTATGCTATGATAAATATTTGGTTAAAAATATGCAGAGATTTGGAGATTGAAGCACATGCGATATCGAACATTTATCACCATTTAAAAAAAATATTTGGAAAAGCGATGGCCGTTTCCCATAGCGTATGATATATACATAATGACACCATTTGCTTACTGTAGAACTTGTAAAGCAACATATGCATACCAACCAAGAATTAGGCGTAAATCAAGCTGTAAGAAAATGGCGTGGTGAAACTTTAATATCGTAAATTACATAACACCGACAGCGAGGTGCAATCATAAACAAAAAGTGTGATTGCAAGAAATATTGTGTCTTTCGTAAGATTGTGAGGATTTTGCAATGAAATGAATCTACAGTTAGAGCTTGGCGACGTGTGATGGCTAAGCCTAGCTCAAGGTTATCCGATGATCGCACTGGATCTGATTTATATTCATTCACTTTCAAATCTATCAAAAACACAGATTTTGTCGATAGTTTGCTTAGTTACCTTCTGATTTTAATATGAAACCTGAGAAATATCATCCAGCAGCAGGGAGGGCAAATGTACCATGAAGGCTCCCAGCTCGCTCCGTAAATGGTGTTTACCCCATGAGTACATTGTTTCTGTATTTTGAAAGCCCCTGCCCGGGAAACAGCCGCCCTCTCAGTTTTAAAATTTTCATTTAGAGATCATTTTAATTTCAAAATATATTACTGTTAGCTATATGTTCACTAGGTATAAAACCGACATTATGTTGGCTGTGGATTACCTTGTGAATGAGCTCGAGGAGATTTTAGGAGAGTACACACTTTGGCACTTACTCGACAAACCTATCCTGAAAGACGTTGCAAGACTCCTCCCTCAGCTTAGGATCCCAGCCAATGAGAGGGTTGAGGACCGGCCATTCGACCTGACCCGCCGGTGGGGCATCAGGATACCCAGATGCCCCACCGGCTGGGGCTTCGAGCAGTTGACAAGTAGGTTGTGCCCTTTGATGATGCCAAAGTCCAGTTTGAGTCGATAGTGCCATCATGGTCTTCTCTTCCTGGTGGGTGGAAGAGGGGGACCAGGACCACATTGAGATTTAAGATCGAAGGTATGTCAATGCCACGGAGGAACTGAATTCTAGATCAAAAGGTGGCACAGCTACTTGCTGCTATTCCAGAGGGTGAGTTCATTCTGAAAAATCAAGTTTCTGCAGGACGTAAACCAAGGCAACTGGTGTGTCAAAGACAAATTTGACCTGGTTTGTGCTGAGAGGATGAAGAGGCAAGTCATGTGGTTATCACCCTGGGCACAAAGCCTGGTGTACTGACTGGGATAAATAGAGTGTTCTTTCGGTACATGTACCCGGTCACGGCACCCATCATTGCCTCTACCCCCTCAGAAACCCAGACCCTGCCAACCTGGCCCCACTAAGAGATGGTGACTAAACTGCATGCCTCAGCGAGTCATGGAGCACTTTGAAGCTGCCCTGAGGGGCCAGGGGCTAACACCCATATGGCGCCAGAAAATACAGGAGTGGGAGAAGAGAGTTCATGCAACTGGCCCAACTTTCGGTGATGTGGCTAGACAGGAAAATATCTTCAAGAGGGCGATCATTCTGCAGGACATTGCTGTGAGGACATCTACAATAGTGGGAAGTATGGTAGGAGTGGAAATGGCAACCATCGCCCAATAGAGCTCATCTGCCACAACGGCCACGCCTGGTCCAAAGAACTGCACTTTCCTCAAAGCAGAGAGGTCCACATCTACGAGGGCTATGTCTGGCAGGCCATCCGAGAAGGGAGAGCCATTAGCAGTCTGGCTCTTGGGAAGTGGTCGAGATAGACAACTTACATTCGACCAGTTCGTACTCTAAAATAGCTGCGTCTACAGACACAGGAAACCCATGGCAGGCTCCAGGTTTGTGAAAGTCCAGGTGATGCTGCAATTGCTGAGAAAGCTTCGGCGAGAACTATGCGTTCAGCATTGTGGCCAAGGAAAAGAATAGCTGGAAGCCGACCCCAGCCAACTTTCTTCCAGACATCCAGAAAGCTTGCAAGGAGCATAGCCACAGCAGGCTCTGGAACTTAATGGACTACAACACGAGGGACGTTGCTAAAATCAATTTGAAGGCCTGCTACCCAGCTTCCTGGAAGAAGGCAAAGCCAAACCCTATTTCAAGCATTTTGGAAACCCCACCATCACATGACTTGTGTAGCAATCAAAGCACTCTTCTCAAATACCTTAGCACTGGCTTTGTCAAGGTATAGAAATGGGAGTTCACCTAATGTGCCACCCTGTCATCCTTGTGGTATGGAAAGCACTTAGCTGAGAACAGCTGGGCCCAAACACAGCTTCTTGCCTTCCTGACAGAGTCTGGCCTTCTAACCACTCTCAAAGTCTGTGAAGCCATCATTGCTTTGAGAAACAGACCGAGGTCTGGCTCCCAGAAGACCACAAACAGAGATGCAGCATCATTGATGGAAAAATACTGACCCAACAGCTAGTGACCGACAAAGGAGAGCTAGACTATCTGGTCAGAGACATCCACCAATGCTACAGCCTGGTTGGAGCACAGGTAAGATGCCCCTTGGGCCACACCCTCGTGTACTATCATGGCAAAAAGCCCCAGTACCCCCATCTAAGGGCGTCTAAGCTGGCGTATGCCCACATCAACCTCCTCTCCACGCCTTTAAGGTTTGAGCCAATGGAGGTCATCCAGGTGGCCATCGATAGTATCTACGTCCAGAAAACTGCGTTCTGCAAACTCAAAGAGGTCAAGGCATACTACAAGCCCCTAAAGTGTGTCTGCAGTAAACCAGAGGGATTGTGTGAGTTGTACTGCATGCAAAGATTCAACTGCTTGTTTGTCCTGATTGCCAGGCACAGTGGCATGACAAGGGCGACAGCTGTACATGACCAAGGAAAACGTGGCCTACCTCCCCGAGCCCAAACAAAAAAGGCAGCAAAGGACCTCCCTCGAAGCAGTGCACCATGCCATGATGACCCTCTGGCCTGATGTTAACTGAGCTACCTGAAAGGGGGCAATGGCAAAACAACCTGAGCAATCGAGCTGTTCAGCCAGAGATACCCCCTTATGTTCACACCGACCCATCATCCGGCCAAAGAGATGCAGGCCAGAGGGGTCAACGCCCAGACCTTTCACAGCTTCTTCCACTGGAGTGGTCAGACCGAGTGGACCCCATAAAGGATGGGCCAGAAGTACATCCACAGCGTGATCATCTGGGATGAGGTCTGCACCATGCCCTGGCCTATTCTGGAGACCTTCCTGGACTGGTTCAAACACACTTGTAGTCTGTCCCCAGATGGAGGGTTCCAAGGTCAGACCCCAACCCAGTAGCAGCTGTGAAGGCTATCTCAAAGAAACTTGTGGCCTACTTGCTCAAGGACCAAGCCAAGGGCAAAGGTTTCACTTGACGGTCAATCACAGCCTGCATCGCAAGGAGGCCAAATAACCATTGTGCTGCCTGCAGCATTGAGCTCCTCTGGGTTTACCAGCCCAAGGATACCCAACAGTTCAGTGTCGACTGGTTAGACACGACCAGGGGCACACGAGTGACAACATTGACCTGTCTTGAGTGTAACAGAAACAGAGGGGCAGCAGTCCTCAATGCCTGAGGACCCCATCCGGTTGCAATTTGGTGTAAAGGTGCACTACCTGAAGTTTCTCGTGGACAAACCCCCTTGGCAGCCCATCCTGTCAATAGTACAACACAGGCGAGTCAGGCTTGGTCATCAAGCGTCAAAGCCAGTATCGTCAAGGATCAGATGGGACCCGTCGCCTGGCAACTACTGCCCTCCTGCTCACCAGGCAGTTACATATAACAGAAACCAACTTCTGAGGGAGCTTTGCTTGTAAAGGCTAATGGGATGATTTGCGGTAACAGAGGGGTTTTTGTCCCCGTTTTAGCCTTTACAGCCTCAGAAGGCTTTTTGCTGGTCAATCACAAGGCTTGCGAGTTCAAGGCCACAGCAACATCTGGCAGCCACAGTACCCACGAGGATGACAACACTCCAGAAGGGAGTCGCATCTCTTGCCCATACTGACGTCAAAAGAGCAGCTCAGCCAACGACCGATTAAATCGCTCTACAATCCCTTGGTCCCATTGGACGTTCATGCACCCACACCTGACTGAGACATCATGTTTTTGCAAGAAGCTCAGTCACTGTGCCCACAAACTCAGGCCCTGGGTCGACCTCAAGCAGTTAAAGCCACTTAAATGGGGAGCTGCATCTATAAATGTGAGAGACGGCGACTTTTTGGCCTCTTCGATGGTCAGGGCCTGACCAGACTCGAAGCGGGAAGCGATGTCCACAATAGTGAGAATGTACTTGTGAGTGAGCTTGCCCACCTTATCGTGCGGCACAAACAGGAGGTCGGCCTGGTGGACCTCGTTTGGCATACCAACGTAGAATTTTTGCCACAGAATGTGCCATAGGCTGGCAAATAGATCTGCCAGATAGCTTGCCAAAGTAACCATGCCTGGGCCACATCTTCAGGAACCTTAGCAGCTGAAGCCAGTTCCTTGATGGCTGCGAACCCTTTCCAGTAGCCCCGTGGGCTATAGAAGATGTTAGAAAACTTTGCTGTCTGCTTACTGTCACCTATTTGGAGACTTAATTGAAAGATATTCAAGCAGTTAAACTTGCTGTCAAGTGCAAGCGAAAAAGATAGCTGGACCATCTCACACAACCATCTGTAAGTGTCTTGTGCTTGAGAGACATAGAGAAATACAGCAAGTCCAGCAGCAAGATACTTTGTCTCACATACAACTGACTGCAAGTGTCTTGCCCTTGAAATACGGCGAGTCAAACAGCAAGTCAGCGGCAAGTCCAGCAGCAAGTGACTTGCCCAATCAAAGGAAATACACCATGAGGCTGCTGACAAGGCCTGCCGCGACATAGATCAATTCCCATTTTTTCTGTCCAGCGCTTGGCGTGTAGTACTCTTAAAACTTGGCTCATCAGCCATAAGAGGGGCAGTACCCCCAATCTTTTGCAAAAAGAGCTGCAAGTCCTCATCCGTCAAAGATTGCTCTCTCTCGGTCTCGATTTCTGGCTCTGTGTCTGTCTTTTCCAGTTTTGGATCCGCTGCGTCTGCTCTATGTACGCCTCTCTGTCTCAATTGAATTTCTCTAATGCCCTGTTGTGCCTTTCTCTCTCTGCTTCGAAGGCTTCCCCCTGGCCAGACAGTTTCTGGGCAAGCACATTGCCACCGGTGAAGGTGGTCGCATGAGAATCGCCCCGACAACTGTCATCCCAACCTGCGCTGCCATGATTTGCGCTCAAAGAGTGGGATCTTTCGGAATTATGTTTTTCTGCTAAAGCATGTCTTTTGTTGCAACAGCCACTGCCACAGCTCCCCCAAATTTGAGGACTCTGTTCAAGGTGGGTTTACTTGTGTAGCTGATCTGTGTCTTCAATATTTTTTCTGTGCCCATAGAGTAGACAACGGTCAGCCCTGTCAGCAAAGCCCCTTTGTACAAAGTGGTAATAAGGGTCTTGGTGTCCATTGTGCCATAAATATGTAAATATAAAATATGAAGGGAAGTTTCCATTAATTATTCCATTTCGTAAAGCGAATGCAGTGGAGGAGCTAGAGGAGGAGAAGGAGGAGGGACCCTGTGGGCCTGTGGCCTGTGCCATGCCCTGCGGGCGGGCTGGAGGACAAGTGTGCTTATCCTTTGAGTAGTACAAGCCTAGAGCTGTCAAAGTGACCCCAGCCACCCGTAAGAGAACGTAAAAGTTATTGTGAGAGCATGCGGCCTTGGATGCCTCAAGACCAATCTCAGGAGCAGCTACAATGACCATGTGGGTCGCTTTAATTGCTTTTCTTGCTTTTTCTGGCTATTGATCTTGGCCAACTTCTGCCCAAATTCCACTCGACCAGGGCTCTTCTCTTTCTTTGGAAACGTAATCTTCTTCATCTGTGCTGTGTCTGAAGGCTCTGCTGCCAGTGTTTGCACTGTCTGCACTGTGGCGGGATTGGTGGCCTCCACTGATTCTGTTCTGTCTGGCAGGCCATATCCATCTATGTAGGTACCCCGATTCTTTTGGCCTTTATTTTATATCGATGTGTGTGGCCGTGATCAGCTCTGCACTGACGACAGCAAGAACGGGCCCCCAAGTGTAAGCAAAGGGCCCCAGGTTATTCATCTAACTCCCGACATGGAAATTGGCATTCAGATTCTTCGAAAGCCCCTCTTGGCTGTTGATCGCCATCAAGCAGCCCAGGCCCTTACTAACCAAAGAAGCGAGGTTCTTGGCGATGTTCTTACATATGCAGGCATTGAACACTGTCTTATAGATGGCAAAGTGTTTGCTGGTGAGCTCAGGCTTCATTTTCTTGATGGCCTCTAGAGTGAAAGGCTTGCCAAGCAAATCATTCCTCTGGCCGGCTGCCTCCACACAAGGAGGTGCCGCATTTTCTTTTCTACTGTGTCCTCTTCCTCTTTCCCCTTCCTCATGCCCCTGTAAGTGTAAGGGCATGACAAAGGAATGGTGTGAGAGAGGGGCTTGCCCTGCAGAAATCTTCTTACCCGTTAGCCATCTGTCTTGGCAGGGGCCCCTTGCCTGCAAGTGTAGGGGCAGAAGAAGAGGTGGTATGAGAGAGGGGCTGTCCCTTGCAGGGGGCTTGTCACCTGTGAGCCCTTCCATCTCATAGGCCACGTTTTTCTTCGCTTCGGCATTGACGCCATCATTGTAGCCAAAACTCATTTTAGTGGTGGCGTACTGCAGCTCGTTGTTGTACCCTGCGATACTTCCAGTGATTATCAGCATCTTGCTTGGCATCAGCAGCAGAGCCAGTGAAACCGCCATGTCAAGCTTCACTTTGGCGGTGTCAATCGTGTCTTCCCATCTTCGGTAGCTGGCGACTTTGCCCAGGTGGCGATCTCATCTTCAAGGAGAACACCAAACTCTTCCCTGCCTGTTCTGCACCTTCCGTCCTGCCAACGATGGTGCTCCTGATGCTGGCTTGGGCCCCAAGAATGCAGTAAACATAGGCCTCGATGCTTTCGTTCAGTCTGGCCGTGCCTGCCTTTGTCAATCCACTGTCCGCACCCCTGCCATCACCAGCAGGGACAAACCAGTTATACAGTCCTTCTGCCCAATAGTTTCTGAAGAAAGAGTTTTTGGCCCTCTCGCTGTCAGGCCTCGTATGTTTGTGTTTCCGCATGTCCTTTGTGTAGAAATATTTGCTGTTGGGCTGATGAAAAAATCCTGGCCATTAAACTTGCCCCCTTGTACCTGAAGTCTTCATTGTCACTGATGCCAAACTCCCGGCAGAGGGCCTTGTAACTAACCTTGTTGTAGGGGTTGTTCCAAATCTTGAAAGCACCATTGTCAGGTAGTGCAGCCCCATCTCATGGAGAACGCACCTGGTGGTGAAATACACAATGAAAAGGAGAAGGGATCTTATCTGAGGGGCAGGGTGGAGGCCAACAAGTGGTCTTGGAAAGTTATGCCACAACCGGCCGTAGCGCACCAAACAGCAATGTTTAACTATCTTTAAGCATATTTTCTGCCAGAGTGGACGTGGACTACTCTTCCTTAGTATAGCCGTTGAGCCCATACTTCCACATATACCTTTACAGAGGAGGGGTGAAGCTCTTTCCCTTCTGAATCTAGAGTGCCTTTGAGAAAATTTCCTTGATAACAGCTGAGTCTGGGTCATCCGGCCGCTCACTGGCTGGGCGAACCACTCTCTGTCTTATTTCTGTGAGCAGCTGCTTGTACCAGATGTAGAGCAGTTTGTATCTTTCTCCTTTCCTTGCCACCCCAGTGCTCGTCTGGATGACCTCGATGACAATGACAGAAAGGGCGACTGCCCCATAGCCACCAGTAGGGCAGGAATGATGGCAGCCAGCACACTGCTAATTAGCACGCCTTTTGCGATATTCAGGCCCATATTGATTCGGCCCATCAACTTGTAACTGCGCCGATAAGCAGTGGCTGTTCTTTCAACATAATCAGCCAGCTTGGTGGCGTCTGTATAGACTGAGACACGCACCATGGTTCTATAATTTTACATGCAAAGCTCCTTGCGATTGAAATATGTATCGTGTTATGATGCCCCATATTCATTTTTTGTAAGCTTGGTCGAGAGAGGTTCAATAGCTTGGCTCGAGAGCTTCATAAACGTTACGTCACCTGTTGTGTTCCAAGAGTCTATGTAAATTATATATGTTGCTGCCCACCAGGTATACACCGCATTTCTATAGACATATTCTCAAGTGCATGGGGAAATTGCATAACATCGGAAAGGAGCTCGCCTGTCTTCATGACACTGGAAGATCGCTGCACATGCCTGTCTGACCTGAACGAATGCTGCACAACTGACAGTATTGAGAACTAGAGTTTACAGACCCACGCAGATATCGCAGGACAGTAAATGTTATTTCTACAGTATGTATAAATAAAGAAGGAAGAGGGAAAAATGCTATTGTAAACGTCAACACGAAAATGCGGACTGTGTACTGAATGCCACGTCGCATTATATATAAGACCGGACTGTTGGATTGAAACCACTCTCCGTGGACTTTTGTGAAAAGGACTGATTAAACTAACGCCCAAAGCTCTCGACCAAGCAGGATAACTTTTTGTTTAATTTTAATTGTTTGTGAGTATTTCAGTTTCTATTAAATAATTTTGGTTGCTATTGAACTCCATAGTGAGCTTCTCGTATTCACTGCCTGTGTGCGGTAATTTCTACAGTAACAGAAATTGGGACTCGTCTGGGAGCCAAGACATTTGCTAGAGTATTTCGTAACTTTGGTAAGAAAACGTTAAATATCTAACTAAATTGAAGTGAAAATGAAGCCAACTATGGAGTTTGAACGAGATAAATATTTAGAAAATCCTTCTTTTAAAATTTTCCAGAAATTAAGGAAACAGGAATTTGTTTTGCTTGCCGAGCGTCTTCAGCTTAATGTGAGTCCATCAATAAAAAAACAGATGGTTAAAAGTGTTGTCGTCAAAGCTTTAGTTGACCTAGGAAAATTTGGTGCGGATGCATTGAAACTCATTTAGTCTGAGGTTGATGGAGATGCAGTGAAAATAAGGCAAATGGAGTCGGATCACGAGTATAGAATGATGCAATAGGAATTCAATGAAAGGGAAACACAAAGAAAACTAGAAGTTGAACAAATGAAGTTAGAGAGGGAGAGAGAGAAAGAAACAAAGAACAACGTAATAAAAGCTGAGAACTTGTCAATAGGGTTCTAGGACAGTTACCCACCCAGACAAATACTCTCTTGACAATTACCAACGGATATTTTCCCCTGGCTAATTACCACCAACCATTTACCACCGAGATATTTACCACCAAAGATATTTACCAACCGGATATTTACCCCTAATATTATTTAGCAAAAATTGCTTCGTTGAAAACGATGTCAATAGGATATGATGAAAAAGAAGGTTCCTGAAAACCCGCGAAGACTGAGTGTGCATCCTTTCTAGTACTATCTCCTGCTGGGTGCTTCAAATGGTTTGCCTTCTACTACGCCGGCGAGTATTACACTAAACATTCTAATTTATACCCTATGCATATTAGGGGATCGGGGCTGGGAGGCCCAAACTAAAGATCCCCACTCTACACCTGTGACACCCGGAGTTGTCTGCGGCTGCAAGTTGAAATGTTAATCTTGAATTTGACACTGTATGTCCAATCATTCATCATATAATAATAAATACTTTAAATTACATTAAAATAACAACTTTATGATGTTAACGGACAAAAACGATTTCTCTTTACGAATAATTTTATTGGCTTACCCTAAACCTAATCTTAAAGCCTGGGGCGAAATGGACCGGATCCGGATTAATGCCAAGTTTGGGTGGCCGTTTTGAAGCATGACTCTGCATAATGAGTCTGTCAGTAACGGTTGCTATCGTTCGCATAATCTGCGTAATCTGTTTGCTCTAAAATCATGCTCTGACTATAAGCTTAGGTACAGCCTTTGCAATACGCGAAAGAAAAAAGAAAGAAGAATAATATCAATTTCATAAAAACAGGAGCGTGCTGAGTTAATCTACTAAAGTTTTTGCTGAGTTGATTTACTGAAGTTTCGGGGTCATGTCATCGTTTGAGAATGGTTCAGCTACTGACCGCCACATCTATATACGTAAATGGCGCCGTACGTAGTGGAAATAATCATCAAGAAAGTAATAAACATAAACATTAAAAATAATCCGAAGCTGGCAATTTCGTATGTTGAAATCACGAATTACCGATCTGAACATTGACTGAGAAACACGGTCAGGAAAATGGTAGGAAATAGGTGAACGACGCGACGTCATGACCGATCGCTAAAATAAAAAAATAAAGTAAGTTCACTACATCACGGAAGGATCGAGATTTCCATGAATCTCGCTTACCACGATATCTGTAAGCGATCGAGGTCGGCTGCTCGGTTGCTTTGAGGGTGACCCCGGACAACTCATCACGAGTTATGTTTATTTTCGGAGCAATGGGATGAACCACGGACTGGGTTCATAGATATCTTCGTTATTGAAGAAATTAAAGTCCAACCTTTGTCAAAATCTTACGATGTAGTGCCAACTCAATGAGCCGATCTCGGACACACGTATCAATAGGCCTAAGCCTTTCAAAGAAGATCGGGTGATGACGCTCACTTGCTCACCTTGAACTGACATTGACAAATACTGTTTTGATGTCTTTACAAGCTTTGTTTAATTCTCATAACAGTAGTCCGAATGTTACTGGGGCAACCGGTATGTCAAAACCTTACCAACCCTCCGAACACGACATGTCATTGCCATGTGTGAGAACACGTGTACATATACACAAACCATACGGCCATTTTCAGGGCTAGCAAAAAGCGAGTGGCGTACTGGTAATTTCGGCCGTAGATTTGGGGGGGGGGGCTGTTAAAAAAAAGTAGCTCTCTTTGACTGACTGTAATTAAGTTGATCAAGGAGGCTATACCGCAATGCTTTAATATTAAGTTGTTTTCGATGTCATTGTAACTATGGACTCTGTCTGCAGTTCTGTAAAATACAGTGTACGCACTGTTCGCAAGGGTATATCGTACCGGTACTGACTTATCTCTTGCTAAGTCACGACCGAAATGTCTCACTTTCACGATGTCATTGCATCAACCACGAAGTTTTCATCCTGTGTGCACGCCAATATACATGTAACTCTAAGCGTACACATGGTTTGTTTACATCGTAATTATTCTCGTATGCACAGCAAATGTTTGACCAGTTAACACCTCTGCGCGTCACTGAATGATTGACAATTGTTTGAATCGCGGAACGACTGTTCCCTAGGGGCCATTTCCTTTGTTACGAAAGCGATTTTTCCCCTAATCGTCGTAATTTTAAAATGCTTTGTGAAACTTTGTGGATACCTGTATGGCCTATGTGTTTATGAAACAGTCTATGTTTATGGTATGCCAATTATGTTTGGTTGAGAATCGCTTCGGCTGATTTTCACGGAGCGGTCTACCTTGCTGTTGCCAGTTGTCACTCAAGCGCCATTATGAATTTTCGATGAGTTAGGGGTCTTTTATACCCTGCACCGGGGTTTAACCCTAACACTAGGCTGCTAATAATTTTTGTCTCTTTTTGCATTTTTGTCTTTATCAGTAAAAACTAGGTTGTATCGAAAGTTACACATATCTTCAGTTTCATGTTTTACGGGTGGAATGTATGTTAGATGTTTCATAAAATATTACTTATTCACTAACATATAAAATACACTCCATAAGGCTGTTTGAATCATAGGCAGTGTCTATGCAATTTCAAAACAAAATTGAAGCTGTTTGAAAATAAAGGTAATGAATCAGACGTCCTTTAGAATTAATTTTAGTGAGGGATAGTTGTCTGGATGGTAAATGTCTTGGGTGGCAAGTGTCCGTGTTGTAAGATTCCGGTGACAAATAGCTGGGGAAGGGTAAATGGGAGGTGGCAAATGTCCGGGGACTTTATGTCTCGGGGTAACTGTCCTTTTACCATCAATAGAGCAATATTATCAGAGTTTTGATGAAGCAAAGTATACTCGGCTTGTTCCTCAACTTGAAAAAAGAAGTTGACAAGTATTTTCAGTATTTTGAAAATGGTCTCAAATGGCCTACAGATGTTTTGACCATGTTGTTGCAGAGTGTCGTTACAGGGAAAGCTCGTGAAGTGTTTTCAGCCCTAACAATTGCTCAAAATAGTGACCATGACTGAATGAAGACAGCAATTGTCAAATGGTACGATTTAGTACCAGAGGCTTACCGACAAAAGTTGAGAACTGTTCCAAAGCAAGGAGATCAAATTCATGTTGAATTTGTTAGAGAAAAATAAAGATTATTTGAAAGGTGGTTGCAAGCGAAAGGAATACATCAGAATTATGATAAACTTAAGGAGTTAATGTGGGTTGAAGAGTTCAAACAATGTGTACATGATGGTATTAAAACTCACTTGGATGAACATAAAGTTGTGAATTTGCCTGAAGCAGCCACTGTGGTCGATGATTATTTTTTGACCCACAAACTTAGCTTTATCAGAAGCGGTCAAACCAAGTCAAGTGGTTTTTAATCTCGCAATTAGAATAAAACGTTTGAACAGAATCTCCATCTTTTCATAAAGGTAAGGAGGATACTAATTCCGCAGAAAAAGGTAAAGTTGGGGTTTTTATAAGACTACGCCCACGTGTGCTATTGTAAAATGAAAGATTGTTGGTTCTTACAAAGAAGGAAAGTAAAGCAAAGAATTGAATCTACTGCTTGCACTATTGCATGAAAACTTCTAAAATTATCTAATATGTTTAAAGTTGGAGAATTTGTTGGAAGGTCAAATCCTGATGTGGTAGACAATTTAAACCCATTGTCTTTGAGGAATTTGTCTCCTTAATGAAATTAATCTACGACTCATAAAGATATTGCATGATACAACATCCTCACAAACGTTATTATTAGAGGATGAGTAACCTTTATCGGAAATGAGCTCTGCCAAAGCAAATGTAATAATAAAGAGTGTAGAATTAATTTATATAAATGTGCTATTCAATAAATTTATAGTCAGACTTAGTTTCTAGATCTGTTTCAGTGGGAGTACGACAACCTCTACCTGCAGTATTTCTTTGTTGCTAGGTAATGATTTGGCTGGAGGAAAGGTATTCCCCGATTCAATTGTAACTGACATACCTCGCACTGATAACGGGATTTGTGATGAAGAAAGCAAAATATTTGCCACTTGTGTTGTAACTAGGGTCACGAGTCAAAAGGCTTCAATTGATAGAAAGGATGTGACAAATAGATTTAATGATTGGGATATAGGACTAGAGAACACGTTCATAATAAGTTATTAAGTCAAAGATGAATCGAATCAGAGTAATAAAATGCATCCTAAAAATGAGAACTCGATCAAAGAGAGTTTCAGCAGTAATAGAAGTATTAAAGAACAGTACAAGGATCATGAAAATGTGAATTAAAGGAAAAGATCAGTGTCCCTTAATGAAATTGAAAAAGTACCAGTATGCTTCTTTACAAAAATGGAATACTTTTGAGGAAGTGGCAACCTCCTGATGTATCAACTGAAGATGAATGGGGAGTTGTTGATCAAATAGTCGTGCATAAATTGTATCGTACGGAAATAATTAGTTTAGCCCGCGACAATACTCTGAGTGGACATCTTGGACATCTTCACTTTTGTAGGTCTTCCTAAATCCATGCAATCCTATCAAGGATCGAATTTTATGTCGGGTTCGTTTCAACAGGTTATGCACCAGCTACATATCAAGCAGTATAAACCAAGAGCGTACCATCTGGAATCCCAGAGGGCTCTTGAACGCTTCCACCAGACTTTGAAAACATGATACGTACTCTTGTCTTGAATCAATTAGGGACTGGGATGAAATAATTCACTGATTGGTATTTGCTCTCAGAGAAACTGTTCAAGAATAAACTTGTTTTAGCCCATTTGATTTGGTTTTTAGACACTCACTTTGTGGGCCATAAAAGTTGTTACATGAAAAGTGACTTTGTAAGGAGACTGAAATGATTTTTTGGATTAATTTTCTAATTGCAAGAATAGACTTAGTAAGGCTTGTGGAATCGCCAAAATGAACCTTAAGAAAAGGCAAGTGAAAGTGAAACAATGATATGACAGTGATGCCAGAACTAGAGTCTTTAAATTGGGAGATAAGGTTTTAGTAATATTTCCAATCAAAGAGCGTCCCTTACAAGCCAGACACTATGGTCCTTATGAATTTGCCAATGTAAATGATGTTGACTATGTTGCTAAGACTCCAGGAAGACATAAAGAAAAGCTATTGTGTCATGTTAACATGTTGAAAGAATACACTCAAAGACATATTACTAAATTTCAGTCAGTTTCTGCCGCTACTCTCACTTGAGTGACGATCATGGAAGCTGTGACAAAGAAAATGAAGTGAGCAAAGACAAGAAATTTGATCATGATATCAAGTTGATAAATTCCGATTTCCTTGCAAATTTGGATGACAAGCATCTGACAAAAGAACAAAGAGAAGAGTTGAAAAGTTTAATTCTGGAGTTTGAACACTCGTTTGCAGATATGCCTGGCAGAACTGATAAATTCTGTCACGATGTCGACGTAAGCAATGCAATTCCAATGAAACAACATCCTTAAAAACCCTGTGAAGTTCAAACAAGTCAAAGGGAGATTGTTTCATGTTGTAGAATGACATCATAGAACAAAGTTGTTGTCCATGGAATGCACCATGTATACTTGTGTCGAAACCTAACAGTTCGTATCATTTTTTGACAGATCATAGGAAGGTAAATTCAGTCACAAAGCCAGATTTGTATCAATTGCCAAGAATAGATGACTGCATCAATAAATTGGTCAAGCAAAATTTGTGAGCAAGCTTGGCTTGTTGAAAGGGTATTAGCAAATTCCACACACTTAACGTGCCAAAGAAATATTAGCTTTCGTTACACCTGACGGTCTATACAATTATAAGGTCATGCAATTTGGCATGAAAATGCTCATACCTCATTTCAACGCCTCATTAACCGTATTATAAGTGATTCTGATGGCTTTCAAAGGTTTGTGGATGACGTCAGCGTTTACAGCAATACCCGGGGGAGCACTTGCAGCGATTGCGTAAATTCTTTGAAAGATTGACAGAAGCCAAACTCAAAATAAATCTTAAAAAGAATGAATTTTGCCATGCTACAATTAAATACCTTGGTCATGTTTTAGGCAGGGGTCCAACTAAACCTGTACTTGCAAAAGTTGAAGCAGTCCTAGATTTCCCAGTTCCAAGAAATAACAAACATTGTCAAGTAATGAGGTTTCTTGGCATGGCAGGTTATTACCGACATTACTGTCGAAATTTGCAACTGCAATGCTTTTATTGATTCGCCAAAGGCCTGTGGATTCGCTTATTTTTGCACAAGTGCTACATGGACATAGGAAAAAGTTCGACTCACCCTCTGGATTGTTGAGAATATAACTGACTGTTTGAGTGAATCCACAATGATGAGAGTTCTCGAATCCAAAACTGTAGCCGTGCTCAAATACAAATGTCTCATTAAATTACGTCATTGTATACAAGAGTTAGCATTCCAAAGTCTGTCACCTTGTTTTGTTTCGAAGTTTGGAGAAGGGCGGCATTTCCACCTGAATGATTGAACAACGTGAAACACAAAATACCATCGCATATGCTCCGGCAATATGTAGTATGTAAAGTAGAAATACGCTGCAGTTACGTAAGCTTATAAGCTTATAATCCACAAAATGGCCACAGGGGGCTAGAAGTTTCTAAAAGGGTTTCCTAAACGTCCTACTTGGTACCTTAGGGACTCACTTATGATATCCTGAAAAGTATTCTGTGCAGTATTCTGTCAACATTCAACTGTTCAACGACACGATAGCACGAGGTTTACTGACACGCGCACATAGACTCAATTGCGCATGCTCTCTGAAGGGCGTGCGCGTGAATTGCGCGTGTTCCAACAGTGAAGAACGCGAATCGCAGGGTCTCTGCAAGACTACGCTGGCAGGCGAAACATGCGAGATGCAAAACAATGTTTATTCTGCAATGCCAATATTACGCGTACGAGGTTTGGTGGTCGCAGAAAAGAAATTTCACTGCACAGAGAGAGAGAGAGAGAGAGAGAGAGAGAGAGAGAGAGAGAGAGAGAGAGAGAGAGAGAGAGATATTGTTAATTTATGTTGGAAATCTTTTTCATAGTCGTGAGTTTTGATGGAAGAAAAGTAAAAACAAAATTAAATTGAACTGATCGAACGTGTATCCATAAAGTTCGCACAAAAGTAAAAAAAAGTCTAGGCCTGCTGGTATCGCTTAAACTTAAATGTCACTTTTCCGACAAGCATTACCCCTTGGGTTAATGATATCCCCCTCTCTCTGAACAGTAAGCTTATGATGCATAATTCTGCGCTGCACGTACAACAATTGGAAGTCACCCCATTGACAAAATTAAAATAAACAACACCTCTTTTTCAGAATTCCAACACAGCTTCAATGAACTGTTATTAGATTTCTATATAATACTTATAGCCCCTAAACTTGTAATAATAATAATAATAATTAATATAAGTATTATATAGAAATAATAACGCGAATAATAATAGGTTCAATTTCCCTGAAAATTTCACCATAAGGGTATTTTGGGTCGAAAAGACCAAATATGATATCGATTTCACTGCCCCATGTTTCCATGGTAACCATTTTAGGGTTGAAAATTTCAGTTTTTCTAATACCTCATTAAAAGTTACTTTGATTATTATGAAAATTATTTAGTGCGGGAGTTCGGGTAAGAGAACACAATAACAGACTTATTTTAATGTTTAAAGTTGCCATGGTAACAATTTTGGGATTGAAAATGTGACTTTTACCCTAATTCCTATTATATAATTATTGATTGATGTAAAAAATTGATCATAAGGGTTTTTCTGGTTAGCACACAAAAAAAATCACACGATTTAAATGTGAGATGTTTCCATGGCAACCATGCAGTAGTAAAAATTACCAGGTTTTCCAGAATTCCACCTAAATCCAGTAATCAACAGAATGTGTTATATCAAAGGGATATTTTGGGTTAGAAAGACCAAATATCCAGTGTAAAAATCCAGTAATCAACAGAAATATTATACCAAAGGGTTAGTTTGTGTTATAAAGGCATAATATGATATCTATTTTTACTGCCCTGTATTTCCGTTGTAACCTATTTAGGTTTTAAATATTTCAATTTTTTTTCCAAATTCCATTAAATGTTATCCCAGTTACAAGGCAAATGATCTCCTTAGTGTATTTATCACAGCATGAACTCCATGTTCATTTTTGTTTATGTTGCCATGGTAACAATTTTTTTATTTAAAACATATTCACTGTTTTTTATTTATTTTATTGATTTCTAAGTAACAACTTTTAACATTTGTTCTATAATAATAATAATAATAATAATAATAATAATAATTGTAATTTCTTTGCCTTCAGCTAGGAAGAATAATAAAGATAATGTATACTGGGGTCATTCTGGTCAAAATTATGCTTTTCGTTAATTTTAGTGTGTTAGAATTAATTTTATATAGATCAGAAATAATTTTTCAAGCATTTTTAATTTTGTTTCATGCAGCCATCCAAAATTAGTGTTATGTAGTATAGTACTAACTTATCATGCATTCATTGAATTAAGTTTATGCCTTCAAATTAATTTTATGTGCTAAAATTAATTCTACTAGTATCTCAAATTAATTTTATGAACCCAATTCCCCTTAGCACCCAATGTACCATTATTTATCACAAGCAGTAACAGTAGCGCACAGATTTATTTTTATTTAAAACATGATTCACTGGTACTTATCTATTTTATGAATTCATAATTAACGACGTATTAATATTCATTTTAAAATAATTTATTTTTATTTCTATGCCTCATTCCAGGAAGAATGATGATTGTCTGATTGTTTAACTAAAGTAAAATTATGACCATGTAGTGATGCATTATTTTTTGTGTGACCTATCGTGACCCCATAAACTCTATGATTAGCTAGATCTCCCCTTTCAATGGTAGCAACGGCAAAATTTGAACATAGTGCCTAAATACCTTTAAACACATTTTAAAACCCAGCAGGCCAAGACAAGGGGGAAATATTACAAGTTAAATGTTTCGTGTATAATACTGCCCTAGTTGTAAATAAAATTAAACTAACACCAACTCTCAATCAATTTTGTCCTATTTCTCACTTGTGCGAACGTCGTAGGAAACACTTATTGCAACAATTTACCCTAATATAAAGAATCGGCTGTCAATTAAACTGCGGTTGCTAACCAACCGGAGGTAAACAGTGAGACTAAACGTGCCCAGCAGAAATACGAGCGCAATAGACTAATCGTTTTGGCGTGTGCCAACTCACTAATAGAAAACCGCAAAGACTAGTCGTTTTGGCATGTGCCGGCTAATCGGCTAACAAAAAACAGGAAACTGCAAAACCGCAAAAAGTGATAAAGAAATGTAAATAGCTATGGAATAGTTTCTATAAAAATCTCTACACATGTGTATCAACCTGGGGCCTATAGCACAATGGAATAGCCAGTATTATTGTAAAAGGCGATAGTCATATCAAACCATTGACATGCGGCAAAAATAATTAATCTTTCCACCTTTCAGCTTGGTGAAAAACGCACTTATTGATTCGCCAAAGGCCTGTGGATTCGCTTATTTTTGCACAAGTGCTATATGGACATAGGAAAAAGCTCGACTCACCCTAGCCTTTCGATTGTTGAATACAACCACGGTTCCTGATGAGAGTTCTCGAATCAAAAACTGTAACCGTGCTCGAATACAAATGTCTTCTCATTAAATTACGTCATTGTTATACAAGAGTTAGCATTCCAAAGTCTGTCACCCTGTTTTTTATCAAAGTTTGGAGAAGGGCGGCGTTTCCATCTGAATGATTGAACGACGTGAAACGCAAAATTCCATCGCATATTATCCGGCAATATGTACAGTAGAAATACTGTAAACACTATAGGTACGTGTATACAGTACAAGCTTATACTCCACAAAATGGCCACAGGCGGTGTGACCTTTCTGCAAGTCTTTCCTAAACGTCCTACTTGGTACCTTAGAGACTCACATGTGTTGTCCTGAAAAGTATTTTCTGCAGTAATTCCAGTTTCTGTCAACTTGCACAACATTTTAAAGCTCAACGACTCGCACGAGACGAAGAAGTTCCAGACTGCACGTTCACGCGCACGTACGTAGACTCAATTGCGCACGCTCATATTGTCAGCTGCACTTGCATAGACTCTCCACAGTCGCCAGCGCTGTGCCTTGTTTTGTGCGCGCCCGCCCACGCCACGATGGGCCTGTATTTGAAGGCTATGCTGTGCATGTGAGCACGCGCTGCCAGACACAGCGACTGTCGGCTTTTGCAAGTATATGAATATTCATAAGGGTAGTGACGTCAAAAGAAACACCTATCTTACTGGGCGGAGAGAATATACTAGTGTACTAGCTGTTAGACCTATAGTATACGCTTTATGTTTTTATTTGTCATTTTTAATTTTATTTGGCAATGGTACATGTCATTTTTTTATTAACGGATGTGTGAACGAGTTCCATAAAGTATCTGGATTAGACTGAAATCCGACCGGTCGCTTGCAAGAACGTCCAGACCCTGGATCGCGTCGCAATTCGCGTCACGTCAATACCTGCTGGTATTGCTTAAACTGCTTAATGTCACATTTCCGACAAGCATTACCCCTTAGCTTAATGATATCCCCTCTCTCCATACAGTATGATGCATAATTCTGCGCTGCATGTACAACAATTAAGCTTAGAAGTCACCCCTATTGACAACAATAAACAAACGACACCTCTTTTTCAGAATTTCCACAGCTTCAATGAACTGTTATTAGATTTCTATATAATACTTATAGCCCCTAAACTTGTAAAAATAATAATTAATATAAGTATTATATAGAAATAATAACGCGAATAATAATAGGTTCAATTTCCATGAAAATTTCACCATAAGGGTATTTTGGGTCGAAAAGACCAATATGATATCGATTTCACTGCGCCATGTTTCCATGGTAACCATTTTAGGGGTTGAAAATTTCAGTTTTTCTAGTATCCAATGAAAAGTTACTTTGATTGTTATGAAAATTATCTGGGGAGTTTGGGTCAGACAACACAAAACACCAGACTTATTTTAATGTTTCGAGTAGCCATGGTAACCAGTTTGGGATTGAAGATGTTACTTTTTCCCTAATTCCTATTAAAGAACTATTGATTGATGTAAAAAATTGATAGTAAGGGTTTTTCTGGTTAGCACACCAAAAAAAATCATATTCATTTTAATGTGAGATGTTTCCATGGCAACCATTCAGGAGTAAAAATTACCAGTTTTTCAAAGATTCCACCTAAAATCCAGTAATCAATAGAATGTGTTATATCAAAGGGATATTTTGGGTTAGAAATACCAAATATCAAGTGTAAAAATCCATTAATCAACAGAAATATTATACCAAAGGGTTATTTTAGATTATAAAGAAAAAAAATGATATCCATTTTTACTGCCCTGTGTTTCCATAGTAACCTATTTGCATTTTAAAATTTCAATTTTTTTTCAAAATACCATTTAAAGTAATCCCAGTAACTATGCAAATGCTCTTCTAAGTGTATTTATCACAGTATGAACTCAACGTTCATTTTTGTTTTATGTTGCCATGGTAACCTTTTTGGCAACCACAGCTTTATATATTATTTAAAACAATAGACCCTTGAGAGGGTCTATGTTAAAACATAATTCACTGTTTTTTATTTATTTTATGGATTTCAAAGTAACAACTTTTAACGTTTGTTCTATAATAATAATAACAATTGTAATTTCTTTGCCTTCATTCTAGGAAGAATAATAAAGATAATGTACATTGGGGCCATTCTTGTCAAAATTTGTTTTCCGTTTATTTTAGTGTGTTTGAATTAATTTTATATAGACCAGAAATAATTTTTCAAGCATTTTTAATTTTGTTTCATGCAGTCATCCCAAATAAGTGTTATAGAGTATAGTACCAACTTATTATGCATTCATCGAATTAATTTTATGCCTTCAAATTAATTTTATGTGCTAAAATTAATTCTACTTGAATCTCAAATTAATTTTATGAACCCAATTCCCCTTATCACCCAATGTACCATTATTTATCAGAAGCAGTAACAGTAGCGCACTGTTTTTTTTTTGTTTTATTTAAAACATAATTCACTGGATTTATAATTAACGACGTTTAATAATGTTCATTTTATAATAATTTATTTTGATTTCTTTGCCTAATTCCAGGAAGAATAATGAAGACAAATTATTTCTGATTGTTTAACTAAAGTAAAATTATGGCCATGTAGTGGTGCATTATTTTTTGTGTGACCTGGCGTGACCCCATAAACTCTATGATTCTGATGATTAGCTAGATCTCCCCTTTCCATGGTAGCAATGGCTAAATTTGAACATGGTCCCTGTATACCTTGAAACATTTTTTAAACCCAGCAGGCCAAGACAAGGGGAAATATTACAAGTTAAATGTTTCATGTTTAATATTGCCCAGGGCTGGAAATTAACTTTTTTTTCCCTGGTAGTCCACTTGGGCAACCATATTCTGAAGTTGGTAGCCCAGTGACACTGGCTGGTAGCCCATGCATATTTTAGATCAGGGGTATCTTTTTTCGTTAACCAGACAAGAAAGGGCTATTTTACAAGGTTCTGCCCATGAAGTGAATTTTCTAGTCTTTTGATGTGTATACTTGCACACCTTTAATGCCCAAGGAAACAGGTGTAATGGACGACAGTGGGATTCAAAAGTTTTGTGACCTATAAACAACCCGTTTCACTCTCACAGTTGTATGCAAATTTTAAAAGTCGTCATGACAACATGACAACAATATGGCCTTTTCAGCACTGAGATATACTGTAGCAGGGCTAAAAATAGACCATGGCCCTTCTGTTGGGAGGAGGCATAATTTCCGTGTCATTGTGATTGATACATTATTATCAAAATGCAACGAGAATGCATTTTTATTGGCCATCGTACCCTGTGCCTGTCATTCAAGTACGTCACTTCAGATATGGAAACTTTGTTGCAAAGTTCCACCGCACGTACGGCCGGTCGTCTCCAGAGCAAAGTCATACTATGGCAAATTTTTATGCCCACCTGGGCCTGGGTTTGACTGCATTTATCTAGCTCGTCCCGAAGTGACGGACGCATCTTTCAACCTTTCAGCTTGGTGAAAAAACGCATTAATTGATTCGCCAAAGGCCTGTGGACTCGCTTATTTTTGCACAAGTGCTACATGGACATAGGAAAAAGTTGTCGAATACTCACTGTTTCAGTGAATCCGCCATGATGAGAGTTCTCAAATCAAAAAATGTTGCCGAGCTCGAATACAATGGTCTTCTCATTAAATTACGTCATTGTTATACAAGAGTTAGCATTCCAAAGTCTGTCAGCCTGATTTTTTCAAAGTTTGAAGAAGGCTGGCATTTCCATCTGAATGATTGAACGACGTGAAACGCAAAATTCCATCGCATATTATCAGGCAATATGTACAGTAGAAATACTGTATACCATCGCTCCAGGTACGTATAAGCTTATACTCCACAAAATGGCCACAGGCGGCGTGAACTTTCTGAAAGGATTTCCTAAACGTCCTACTTGTTACCTTAGGGACTCACTTGTGATGTCCTGAAAAGTATTCTCAACGACAAGACGTAGTGTACAGACTACACATTCACGCGCAAGTAAACTCAATTGCGCATGCTCATATTGGCAGACTACACTGGCAGACGAGTGCGCATGCGTGAAGGTATATTTGCAGCAAATACACTGGCATAGACTCTCCAGAATTGCTGTGCCTTGTTTTGTGCACGCCCACGACTGCCACGATGCTCCTGCATTCGAACATCTCTTTTCAGAATTCCCACAGCTTCAATGAACTGTTATTAGATTTCTATATAATACTTATCGCCCCTAAACTTGTAATAATAATAATAATAATAATAATAATAATATAATAATAATTTTATGTAGACAATATTTTTACACTCTTGAGTTTAATTAAACTATAACATTCTAATGACCTGGACATTCAAATTAGTTACAGGTGGAGATGTTTTAGAGCAGTGATTAGTATATCAATATAAGTTCTGGATTGTTCTTTGTTTTCTTATATAACTATTAGTATAAATACTGGGACAGCGTTATTTAGTCTGACAATTTGGGGATCCTATCACAGACGTATTACTTCAGAACGTTGGAAACTCCAGCAGTATAGTTTTCAAGACTTTGTCTCATTGCTACATTGCATTTATTATGTTGCACCGTGGTGGACTCTGCTCTCAAGTCTTCAAGTCAGCAAAGGACTGTTCACTTTGTCTCACTGCCACCCTGGACATAGACTTTGCACTACCGTGGACTTTGAATTCAAGTCTCCAAGTAAGTCGTAGTAGTAGTAGTAGTAGTAGTAGTAGTAGTAGTAGTAGTAGTAGTAGTAGTAGTAGTAGCTCGGGGGCTTAAAGAATTATATAACTATTATGCTTCATACTGTCGCTATGGGGCTTTAGGTATTATATAAAATAACACAGGCCTATTGGCCCTGTTGATTGATATGTAACAGTACTCCTTATCATTGTCTTGTAAAGGAAGAAAGCTATACATGTACAACTTTCTCATTTCTTATTAGTTGATGACATCTTGTCCGATCGATCCAAGATTGCTAATGCTGACAAGGAGATGGGCCTTTTCCGTGTTTCAAACAACAAGCAACTGTGGTTGTACAGTAATATACAACTTGGGCATGCCAACACTAAATTGGATGGCTCGTTGATAGATATTTTATACACTTAAGTTTGGTTCAAACACAAAACAGTATAGTCAAGTCGCTATTTAAAGACAAAATTGTCGATTTCCGTTGGCTTGATCATTCTTTTCACGCACCATCGCTAAAACATGTATATTTGACAAACAACTTGAAAACCGTGCACTTTTGTTCTAAAGAAGAAATGCCATGAAATTCCTCAATTTTCCTCAACGGCTTTCCTAGTATCGCCATACGGTTACAGGATTAGCTTGGTCATCATAACATTGACACCGTACCTTCATTATCTCATTCCACTGCCATGTACAAGGGTGGTAAACGTGGTTAATCGTGGACCCTTGAGGGTCTGTGATTATATTTACTAATTAAAAGGACGTTTAGATGATCTACTGATCAGAGATCATGTAATCTGAAATTATGATAATGTAGGCCCACAAATAAGGAACCATTCGTTTTTTACGGGAAGGGGCGTCTGTAGAACTTCAGCTACAAATGGAATTTCTAAAATTTACCCTCCCCTCATTCATCTATTGTAAAATGTTCCCTCCTCCTTCAATTTTTCATCTGATTGATTGATTGACACTTTGCACCCTAAGGTCTTGGGGTCGAGTTGACATTTGGAAGTACCATATGGCAAGACTTCTGACGTCTGAAATAATAAAACTGCACTCCATAAGGGACTGGACAGAAATTACAGGGAGACGGTCGGCGTTTTTTTCAAATGACACTAGGCGAAAAAAGTTAACCTTCAAATGTTTTTGCAAGCGAAAGAGTGACCCACTCCAATTTTCATGCACAAAACAATGACCCTACCCTGTGTGTCACAGTCCATATCGATAATATCTCAATTGACATATAATTTCTTATATGGCCTTTGCACTTCAAAAGAATACTTTTTACCCTTTGCAAAATATCACCTAGGTGAAATTCTAATATCATATTTGTTGTTCACTTATGCTCTTTCAAATATCTTATACTCATCACGTACATTTCAATCACTTTCAAACATTTTTAAAAGTACAGACTTTGCTAGTTGGTATTGGTAAAACATCATTCATTGTTTCCTCATAGAATACAATGTATAGTGAATCTACATTTTCGGTGAAATTCAAAGTTTTTTGTACACACGTGCACTTGTAACCACCCTAACCTAACAAAGTACATTAATGTCTATTTTCAAGTGTCTATAAATACACAGATTTAGCTAGTTTTATATCTGAAAAATAGTGTTCATATTTTCCCATAGACTGCAACATTCAGTGAAATTGCAAAATCAAATTTAGGAGCATCTACATGATCCCAACATCTCATTTTTATACTGATATACAGTCACAGGCTCACCATTGTCTTCGTCTGGTGGATGCATAGTTGAAAGAAAATAGACTGGCTTACCATCTGTCAGTCAAAGTGACTCATCAGAACCGATTAGTATAAAAGATACAGTTTACCTCTGCTGATTTGACAGTAAGTCAAAGTGACTCGTCAAAATGACTGATTAAAAAGATATTTGTCCCATTGATGTTTTCATTTGTATGTTAATCCTGATTGTTTTAATGTATGCGATTAAAAAGTCCAAAATCTTTGCAAACACTCCATATAACACCATATTTTCAAAAATTGGAACTATTTTTCCCAGTGTTCAGAGTGTTATAAAAGTTACGTCATGAATATATTAATTCATCTTGGTCAACTTGAAAATTATATTATAGTGATAATTGTTATTACCTGTTCAGACAGAATAAAGCCATGTTCACATTCTGTTTATATACTTTTTGGTCACTTCTGTTGTTTTTTTCCATAACTCCATAAAAAGCCTTCGTTAAATTTGACCCCCCCCAAAAAAACCCAACAGTTTTGTAAAAGTCAACGCCCAGATTTTCACCGACCCATCGCCCTGTGCAAAACGAATGCTCCCTAAAGTCAACATCAACCTCCATCAGATGCAAAGCTGTTGCTTGATTGTGGAAACACTCGCGTCGGATTTTGCTTTTGTGCACTATATGTAGTCTGGTTCCTTGCCCCCTTTCAAGATTTCTCCTGCTGGCTAGCACAGCGAAACGAGCGGTACGAAGGGACAGGTAATTACACTACAGATGCAGAACAGAGCAACTTACTTCGTTACTGTTGCTACGCTCAACAAGCTCCATTGTGGCCCTGAGGTTGACCTTCACAATGAAAATAAACGTGGCGGAGCAACCTGAATCCAAAAGTGATGTGACATTCATTCAAGACGATATTTCAGTGTCATACCTTCTGAAATACCTTTCAAAAAGGTCACAAGAATAAGGGTTTGATTATTTCACCCACGGTTATGTGCATGGCATCAGGTGAACGACAAGAGCACTGATGCCAAAATTTTTTGCGGTGCTGGAGAGGTATAAGGAAGTCGGAGCCGTTGCACAAGACTGATATATAGATTTCAATTGAAGCAAAAAAACGTGACGAATGCTTACTGCTCTTGTTAGGCTTGGCGAGTGTTTTTCTGTTGACCAAATAAAGTATTTCTATGAAGCCTTTCGTGAAATATGATGAACTAGGTTGATCCTTTACGTAATTTTATGTAGCGAAAATGCAACCAGTTTTAGTTGTTTTGATTTAAAACAGTGTTGCACAAAAAATCCCATCCATTTGTTTGATAACCTTGACCTCCTTTTAGATATCTCATGAAGTGAGAGAGGTGAACTTCTAATAGCCAGTGGCATCAGATACTTTGTGGACGATGTTTCTTAATTGAGTCGAGAGCAAATTTTAATTATGTGCATATGTAATTGTAAAATTAATAATTGGTGAAGATCTTCCAATGTCAGCAGTTTTTCTTCCTATTTTTAGCACAGTTTAGAATGCTCTCCTGCACCTGCATACGCTTTCTGACAGCCATTTCAGCATTTTACGATGTCCACATAAGCTAATTACTAATTTGCATATTTAATGACCTTTACTGAAGTGACATTTCATGGCAACTATTCTGAAATTCTAAATGGTTGGCAACGAATCAAGTGGCATTGTAGTGGAGATAGCCTTTCTGAGATGCTCTTATTGTTTAAGTGATCAAACTGTTTTTGGTTGATTTTTGAAAAACTAATATTTCTGGCCACAAAACGGTTGCCATGGAAATAGGCTGCGTGAGCATAAAGACCAGATTTGTTAGAGATTGAAACCCCTACAACCCCTATTTTGAAAGTTTTGTTCCATTCTAAGTAATTTTCAATGGTATTGAATGCCATCGAAACGGGTGATACAGTGGTGGACATTGTATTTGGGTTTGTCAACCACAGATGCTCTTATTGTTATATTTGGAGCAATCAAGCTCTTTTTGGTGGGGTTATTGAAAAATTTACATTTCTGGCCACCAAACGCTTGCCATGAAAGCAGGCCGTAAGGGCATAAAGATCACTTTTGTTTATTATAACCATCAAGGAACGTTTTTTAATGTTTTGTCGCCTTCAAAGCCACATTCATTTGAATTTGCCAAAAAAATGGGTATTTCAAACGCCAAATGGTTGCAATGGAAACATGGTACATCAAAACGGACATCATTTTAGTTCGTTTCATTTTAGTTCGTATCATTATTCGCATTATGTTAATTATATAGTGCTTCCTTTAATTATTATTATCTATTGTCCTTGATGTCTGCCACGATTGAGTCCATATCATCGTCAAGGCATTGTTGTTCTGTCACTATTGTATGTGGCAGAGTGCATAGACCTGGCAAAAAAGCATCAGAACATGGACGCTTTGAGTCGTAGGTCAGTGAACATTAAATATAAACAGTGTGGACGAAAGCGTGAGTCAGGATTGTACAGATCAAGATAGTACACAAGTTAAATGCACCAGTAGGTCGGGTAGATGTCTAAGCAATAGACATGAAACAGTAGAGTTCCAAGAAGTTTTGTGTAATGAAAACACAGGTTTTGTCTCAAAAGGGGCAGGGAGTGAAAATCAAGTGCCCGAAGGTTACTTGTCTGTTGGGAGATGCTCCCACTGGACAGATTTGTGCATGGGGGTATTGCCCAAAGTAAACAACAGGATGATGTTGCAATTGATCAGCAACATGATCAGGGACTATGAAACTCTTTGGTCATGGGCAGGACTTAGAGAACAACAGCTCAAAGACCCAAGCATATCATTATATTGCAACATAAAAGAAGCTGGTAATGAAAGACCACCCTGGGTTGAGGTTTCCCACAAGTCCACTGCCTTAAGGCTATGTAGGGGCTATTTTAAAACACTAACCGTGTAGTACCTTGTTTCAGAGTTTGTCATCTTTTTGTTGCAGTAGATGGTAAAATGCAGTGCAGGGGGAAAACCGGATATTCGATTGCCATGGCGACAATTTCAGGGTTAAAAATATGAGGAAATTTGTGGCAAAGATATCTATTGAACGAAAAGTCATACAACAACCGAATTTTTTCTGTAGCATTCAGATGTATGTGTATTACAATATAAACCTAAATCTATGACTGTATAAGATGTCAATATAAATTAAATCATAGTCATCTCGGTAAGATTGAAAATTAATAAATTTCACAACTTTCCGTCAAGTTTCTACTATGACATGATTGGATGACCTTGTTTTTTGAAGTTTATTTTGTAAAGTATTTAATTTCACATATGTTGGCTGATTTTCATTGCATTCCAACCATTCTTTCAAGAGTTATTACTGCCACAAGAAACGAATGCAGTACAAAACACAATTGTTAGGAGTATTGGATTGAAATGTTTACAACATAAAGGTGATACTCATACTTCATGCAAAGTTTACGACCTCAAAATAGGGTATTGGACAAGTTTAAATTGTCAGTTAGAATTCTATTTACAAAAGCCTGGTTGTAATGCTTTCTAAGTGAAAAATGAACTTTTAATTATCAAAAAAACATTGATTTTATAATCAGCATGATGATGAAATTCATGTGAGATTCTTTACTTGTTCTGTATATGGACACCATAACGTCTAATATGGTTTGTTTTCTGGTTTAATTGCTATACCTGAATGAAAATCTTCATATGCCTTACAGTAATATCCACACAAAATATAAAACAGAATCATTTGTTGCAAATTTCTTCCCGATTACTCATTGATCTGGCTTTTTTAGACTGCAATTAGTCTCAAACTCACAATTTCCACAACGCCATATTTTTACCTCTGAAAAAGCTGCTTCAATAAGCAAGCAAATGGTCACTACTTCATACATGATGCCATAACTCAACAAAGTTTTTAGGCAACCAAAAATAGCGATTTACCTGTTTTGAATACATAATTAGACTAAATAAAATTTGACCATGGGTCAGTGGGAAAAAAACGCGATTTTTCTCGATTTTAGTTAATATTTTTTGAAGAATGATATAGCTTATTTGAAAGTATACATGTCGAGGGTGACAATGAAGGAAAAAAATAAAATTAGATTTTTTGAGCATTTTGACCGACATTAGCCCAGACGATGGCCTTCAAGTCATATTTGTTTTCATATCAGTTTTCATATTAGGGTGCATAATGGGGTTTTGTTTCGGTTGTTTGAGATGTCTGGGACTCAGTTTGTGCGTTGGCAAATCATTTTGTCAAGG
The DNA here is from genome assembly GCF_041260155.1 of Ptychodera flava. Lineage (NCBI taxonomy): Eukaryota > Metazoa > Hemichordata > Enteropneusta > Ptychoderidae > Ptychodera > Ptychodera flava. Next base: position 604,477 of record NC_091935.1, read on the forward strand.
ACATATATCAAGTTAGTATTAGGTGTACTCCATAACTCTAAGGTTGGAAGGTCACATGGGGATGGGAAGAACATTGGGTAGGGTTTGTTTGAAATACCATTGGTACTGGATGTCATCGGACATCAGAGCTTATATACGAACATATGATATTTGCGTCAGAAATGAACCCTCGAAACTCAGTAAAAGAGCTCCTATGCAGGCATACTTGGTTGGTGCCCCAATGGAACACATTGCTATAGATGTGCTTGGGCCTTTGCCACAGTCAGCCAATGGTAACCGCAAAGTATTGTGGTGGACGATTATTCACAAAATGGATTCTCTTTTTTATCTCTACATTCGGGTTGCCTCCTAAATGTCACAGTGATTAAGGTAAAAATTTTGTCTCGAATATTTTAAGGCAAGTCTGTGATTTACTGGAGGTGCGAAATCTTATACTACCCCAACACACACACAGTCAGATGGTCTTGTTTAGAGGTACACTTTGTCAATTGTCAGTTACATGAAAGAATAGATGGACTAATAAAGCATCAGTCAGACTGGGATGAAAATATCAGCCTAGCTACGTTAACATATCGTTCCTGAGTACACTCATCTACAGGAGAGACCCCAAATATTTTGATGTTGGTTAGGGAAATACAGTTACCATTGAATGTTTCAGTTAACACAAATATAACAGCAGAAATGAGGTTTCTCATAGTACCTATTATGTCAAAGAATTGAAAGATAAACTACAGCACTGCATAAAAACGCTATAATACTTACTGTATTAGCATGAATTATAGTGCATATACAGGTGAATACAGTTAATAATCCATTGTTTGTATTCAGAAAGCCTGTATTCATATGGATTAATGTGAATTCACGTGTATTATTCTCTAATACAGGCAACTCATTAATGTGGATTTATCTGTATTATTGCGTTTTCATGCAGTGCAAGACGTTCATGAACATGCTAGAGAGCAATGACAAACTTATATGCGCAGACAGAAATGGCATTGTGACCAATTGGCTGCAAAGCATGGCTTAACATTGGTGAATTCGTAAAGGTTTTTTTGCAAAATTACAGCTGGCATATGAGGGCCCGTATTAGGTAATTGATAAGATCACTAGATCACTGATGTTGTGTTTCGTGTCCAAGGCTACCCTAGAAGCAAAAGTAAAGTAATTCATTTTGAGAAGTAAAGCAATACAAAGGAGAAAAAAACAAAGGAGAAAAAAAAGAAGAGAAAAACTAAAATTCTTGGCTTGATAAAGATGATCAAACACCTGTTGATCAAAGACAACAGATTAGGAAACCAGAGGCTATTGAACGAGATGGAAAGTCAGAAAGCCTTCAGACTGATCCTCAAGTGAAGGAAGAGGAGGAACTATTGCAGGAAATCAAACAGAAAGTAAAACCAGAAACCAGAACAGAAAATGAAGTAGATACTTCAGAGCAAAGTGGTGAAAGTAGTTCAGAGGTAGATAATTGTACAGAAGATGCAGTGGTAGATAGCATTGATCAATTGTCGGATACAAGTGAGGATAATACAAGTACAGTTAATACAGAAAATAAGCAGCAAATTGAAGAGTCAAAGAAAGGGATAGAGACAAAATGTATCCAAAGCGTTTAAGAAAGCAACACAAATATTTAGGTTTTGCAACTACAATTAGAGACGCTATGACGAGAATTGTAGGAAGTAGACAGGTCTTAGTGTCTGAAATACAATACATTTCGTCAGGAAAATTTGAGAAAGCCAGTTTCAGGTGCAGGTCCACTGGAAACGAAATGTCACGTTGATTAATAGTGTTAATGGACCAGCAATCAGCTTGTTTTTCTGCTGTAAGCCTATAGATTTGATAAGTTTTACAAACAGAAGAATTCTTAACAGTAAGAATTTAAGAAGTGATATTAAAAAGGTAAACAAAGAAAGATTTTTCCATTGAAAAAAATCTGACAGTGTTCTACACAGATTCTTTTTCATAAAGTTTGGATATCTCCAAAGATGTTCATGAGCTTGGCAGATAAAAGTCAAACTGTACTGAATTAGCGGTAGTAATGGAATTCCAATCGATGTCGTGATGGAATTGCAGTGCATGTTGAGATAAGCTGATGAAATTGTCTTATCTCTAACGGATTTCCGATGTTCGTCAATTCTTGAAAAAGTTGTCAATCTGTCTCACCGATGTAAGTTTGGTCACAATCCTTACACGGTATCTGGTATATTGTATATATTCACAAACAGTCAATCACACTGCCATCTAGTGGTCAACTATAAATGATTCATTTCTTTTTGTCATTCTGATGAAGATCGTAGTCCATGACAGATCGAAAGCTAAATACGCTGAAAAATATTGACTGCTTGTGTTATAAAACTTCTTATTGACAGAGTTTTGACGATTTCCTAGTTTTTTAGAACTTTCAAGGTTAAAAAATTTCAAAGGTTTTTGTTTTTTCAAGGAAATTGGATACTCAACAAGTTTTCTAGAGTTTTAGACAGTTAAATATTGGGTTACCGTCAGACGTCAAAGATATGACCACTTATGATTTATTTGGAATGCAAAACCGCAATTGACACTTTGTACATTGACCCGTATAACTTATGGTAAAACGTGTTTAAGAAAAGTTAAGTTAGTCTTAAAAGTAAGTTTATACAGCAGAGAGACAAACAGATTCTTTCACTAGTTTCTGTGTTTTTACACTCAGACTGACAGAGACTGACAGACAGTGGCTCTTGTTGGTATGATAAGGAGGCCAAGATGCTGATATGTTTTTGGTCCTTCAGTTTGAGGTTGTCGTTCTACATTTTTGGATTGTAGGATTTTAACACTGGGACATCGTTGGCTCAATGAGGGGGGATATGTCGAAAAACTCCCTTGTATCGCTAGTACGGAAATTGCGAGTAATTTGCGAGAAATGGACACTTTCTCGCTTTTTTTGCGAGAAGTAAGCGAGAATATATACTTTCTCGAAATCAATTCGCGAGAATTTAATTTTCTCGCAATCAGCTGGCGAGAACTGTGTTTTCTCGCTCTGCATCCGGAAGAAAATTGTATTCTCGCAGATTGCGAGAATTCAATTCCTCGCAGATGCAGAGCGAGAAAGAACATTTCTCGCAGCTTGATTGCGAGAAAGTATGTATTCTCGCTTACTTCTCGCAATTAAGCGAGAAAGTGTCCATTTCTCGCAAATTTCTGTACTAGTGTATTACAATGGTTGATCACACATTGGTGTTGCGCGCACCTATTACTTCGCATCTCACGTGTACCTCTTGCTCTTGCCTCTGAATCTTCGTAAAGATAGGACGGCCATTCTCCACGCCAAAGGACTAAAACTGTCTTAGCATCACAAGAAATAAGCTTTGGCAGACCACGGGATACATCGATTACAGACTGCCTGTTTGTTCGTCTCCCAGGATTTGTTTTCAGTGCCAATCGTCGGGAAGCTTAGTCGATTTGCGACCACTTTCTGACATCTGTATGTCGAACTAGCCAGCCATCGAACATCGATTGAACTTCGAACAATGGTAAATGACTGCGGACTTTACTGTAGCCACGCTCGCTACGTTACTAAAAGTAACCAAGTACAGACGTCTAGCCTTGTTCAGAATCCACGTCCTTATCTTTATTCGTCAAACGTACTCTATTATTTATAGTGATTGGGTCAGGCTTCTTTACTGGTAAAGTGATAAAACTTATATAACACGACTGAGGAGGCATAAGGAGGCTGTTATCTCCCTGTCCCGAGACAGTGGTCTTGCCCGCAGAAAACGCAACGCAGTTTTTAAGCACGCATCTCACACGACTTATTTTACACACTCACTGAAACACACAGAATATAATTACAAACTGTAATGTGTTGAATAACAAAATCGTGTGTTCTACAGTAAATATCGCGCTGAACCAAACTTCACGACTGGGAACTAACTGAAAACAACGGAAAATACTTTCTTTCTTTACATTCCGTATTCCATAAAGTTCTTCCCATTTGAATACGAGTTATTGTACTTTTGCTTATCATAATCACTTCTCTTTTAATACTTTAATACCAGTCTTTCAATCCATACAATTTAGGAATAAGAGTAGATAATGAAAAACAAAATTAACAGTTTTTCTCATATACTCTGTTTTCTAATGAAATATTAAGTTCATAAAGTTGTATCAGCTTATTTCTTATATCATTTTAGCATTAATACTAAAATTGAGGTTTTCTTATCCCATATATAAATATATACTCTCTTCATCTTTTGAGCGAACTCTTGCTACTATACAAAATTTCATACAATTAACTTTCACAAAAGCATAGTATGAAGGCCTTTTCCTCGTCATCTTGACAAGAAACTAAAACGTAGCTTTGGAAAAGAGTGTGTTGTTTAGGTTAAGTGACGCCCACTATTCATCAAACGTGAGCGTGAATCGTTTGCCAAATTTGATTAGGGACAATTTGAGACCAAATACACTGTCATGGAAGGCTTTGATATTAACAATCGACTTAGTGAATTAAATGATCACAGCATCAGAGAGATATTGTAAGACTCTGGTGACATGATGCAGTTCATATATTTTCTCAGTAGTAAAAAGTATGTGTACCTTCGGGATAAATCTTGTTTTTTCCTACAAAACATCTTGTTTTTCCTACAAAACATCTTGTTTTTTAACACAGGGAACTCCCTCTTACGCACATGCGCGTAAAGAGGGAGTTCCTGAGTCAGCGCTAGCTATGACTGCACCTAACATCAATATATACTATTCTAAAAAAGAAAAAATAATTCCCAGAACTGCTCCAATATGCAGTAACCGTGGAGACGGAACGGGCTTTGTCATTGATATGGCTAACAGATGGTTATCTAAAAATAATCCAGTGTGGTATGTATAGACATGAAAGCTGCTGGTAGGTCACCCTACATGAATTGAGGGTGACCTCACGTACGTGGACAGCCGGCACTGACGTCACTCATTGACAGATTACTCATTGTAATAGCTACCGGAAACTGACGTCAGTGTTTTCCTGGTATTTCAACATCTGTATAGAAAGAAATAGTCACATTTCAATAATGGACGGAGACTCTTCAACACAGACTGGCACTTTCAAGCTCTACAGATGGATTGGAGTCCAGAAGCCCTGAATGAGTGAATTAGGAGTGCGTGATATAGTTATTGGAACAATTTTTTAACACTGGCGTGATCAACAGAAGTTACTGGACCTTGTACTACTTGTACGGTCAGTGGTTGGCCTCTACAGTGTACATGTAATTTATGTGCAGCTACATACCCTACCGGAACCGTAGGGATGTTGTGCAATACCCCTATCGGGACGTTTCCAGAAGGACTTTCCAGTGGGACTTTCGCAATACCGTTCCGGTTGCTTAGTAACTTGTGATGTCATGATTGAGATGAAACATTCTAGGTTTCATATCCATTTAATCCATAATATCGTAGGTATCGTTCCAGAGGAGGACTAAATCCTTCTTGTTTTTGTATTTCTAGTGCCTGTTTGAAAATGCTCTGAATAAGTTCTGACCCGTTTTCTGTTGTTGCGCCTTTTTCTTGTATTTGTGTAAGCAGCTGTTTATATTGCACATAATAATGTTTATACTTCTCTCGTCTCTTTGCTACACCCGTTTTCCCTTGTATTACATCAATAACAACACCTGGTATAGGAGTTAAGGCTAACAGTACCGGAACTGTTGGAATTGCCGCTATTACAGCAGAGCTTACAAGAATTCCCTTAGTAATATTGAGAGCCATATCAATTCGTCCCATTAATTTATAACTTCGTCGATATGCAGCACTTGTTCTTTCTATGTAATCAGCCAATTGTTCAACGCTTTCAACAACTGAGATGTGCATTTTTTACTGTATATGTAAGGGATGATAAAAAATAATTGTAGTAATATAGAAATACAATATGGCAGAAGGAGGAGAAGATATACCACTCCAGGATTTCGATGATGCAAATTTAAATGATGATGACGCTACTGCTGAAACATACTTTATAGAAGATAATCCCCTGCAGAAGCCGATCCTTCCATGGATAGCCCGCAGGTGGATCGTTTGATTGGACAGAGAGTAGAACTTGAAATAAAAATGGCTGAACAATTCTTAAACGAGAATAAAATTAAAGATCCGGCAGCACGACACGAATTAATTTTGAATGCTAAGATTAGGGACGGAAAGCTGTATTATAAAACCCTCAGCTATCAAAACTATCAAAAACTACAGGACGTGGATTTAGATCACTCGAGACAGTAAAAAGAGAAGAAGGAGGATATGAATTTGTAAGTAAAGTATACAGTTTGAGGGGGAGCAGCACAGAGCCCGAATTTGTTAGTTCAACATTGTATTCTGAAGATGTGAAAAACGATAAAATACCGGCTGAGAAGATGACGCCAGAAGACATGGGTGTATACAAAGATGAACTGACATTCTTACGGCAAGATGCTTCCGGTAATGCACACAAAATACAAGCTTTTGAAAATAAAATCGAACAATGGAACAATCTAAACCCAGAATATAGAGCTATTAATGATGAATTAAAGATTGCGAATATGCGTATTAGCGACCTTAACAATGAAAAAGTTAAAATAAGGCTAGAGAAAAGAGAAGTTGAAAAACAGTTAAAGGAAATTCCTGAAGATCACACCCAAGGAAAAGAAAAAGCTGAGAAACTACTAGCTGAACTCATAACAAGAGAAGCTAAAATTGACAATCGAATTGAATACGAAAATGGTAAGATCAGTGAGGCGCGTGAAAGTCTGGCTACTACTAGGTCTCTTCGTGATGTAATTTCCGATCCAGAATTGTCACTCAGGCTGAAGCTGACAGAGTTATTTAAACGAAATGGTATTACAATCGCTGCAATACTGACTGCCCTTGGAATGACAATATCAACAATTGCCCTGGCTGTGACTAAAGGAGGGGGAGGAGGGGGAGCAGGAACTGGAGCAAACGCAGGAGGTTCAGGTCCGCCCAAAGTATATACAAAAGCGAAAGAAATTGTAAAGCAATTTGGCGAATGGTTAAAAACCTTGGCCGCAAAAAGTGCTGCTGCAATACCAGGTTTAATCGGCTCCCTTGTCAGTTTTCTATTAAAAACAGCGGGATCGGTGGTCGGATTTGTTGGAGAACAGCTATGGATATTTTTAACTGGATTAACATTAGTCATTATAAATAAATTATGTACTAATATATGGCTGCGCATGTTTGGTGAAAAGAATATTGCAAAGTTTCTTTCTAAAATAAAGACCTGTTTGGTTTCTCTGTCGAATTGGAATGGTGCAAACTTCGGCGGGTAAATCGCCATATCCTTCGAGCAAATCCAGGTGTCCGACTCAAAGATGATAATCTATATCATAACATATTAGCTTTCGTGAAGGAATGTCAAAAGACTAACTTCTTTAAGCGACTAGAATTCATAAACGTCTTTCAGGAGATTGACAATGATGAAATGGAAGTCCAACATCTCCAAGAATATTGGGTTCTTCGATTGATTCGCGACACAGGCAATCGATTTATCTTTCAGGCAGACGGAAATATTTACGTAAAGATGTGATTAATTTTCTTTTTTTCTTCTACTATATACATTACACAAAAATGGGGTACGATAGATCATTATTACCGAGTTTCAGCAACCGAATACCGAAGGGAACGAAGTCATATAGAACTCATCATGTGATTGCTCATAATCCAAGTGAGGCAGATCCAGGCCAGACACTTATCATACGATGTCCGAAGTTAGAAAGCGGAGTAGTACTAGTTCCAGATACTTTCGACCTGGTTTTTGATCTCGAAGTAATGGGAGATGAATATAACCGAGTAGTACAAAATGTTGCAAAAAATTTGGTGGAGCGTATGGAACTCAAATTTGAGGGTCAGGCACTTTTCAATTTGAACAAATATAACCTCATTGAATGTTATCGCGATCTCTTCAAACATAAAAAGGAGAGAACGAACATGACACTGTACGGAATTCAGAACGAAAATCTAAGAAAATTAAGAAGCGGTGCGACCGATGCAGATGCCGCCGTCGTGAACGATAAGTTACTTTTCGACACATATAAAACAAAATATGCTATTCGTCTGTCTCATCCCCTCGTGACAGGCCATGGAGTTGCATATCCAAAAGCGTTAGGGAGTCATATTGAATGGGAAATTACGTTGGCACCCGCCTCCCAATTACTTGTCAGTAATCAGGTTGTTACAGCCAATTATAAATTAAAAAACATTCAAATGGAATACGAAACAATTTCTGACCCCGAACTCGCGGGGTCAACTGCTGGTTATTACAACGGTGGAAAAAGTTACCTTTACGAGCATATACATTATTTAGAAAATCCCATTCAAAGAATCGGACACGGTTATCAATGAAAATATAAATGTACCACGACGTAGCATTAGAGGTATCGCTATACTCTTCACTAAAATCAGAATCAGACAGAACTGAACAGTGAACTTTTCTTTAACCCCTCCATTGAATCTGTGTCTGTATCATCGAAGGCATTGCAAATAAAGTGTACGCTCAGAAGATGATACCAAGACAATTTTGGCGAGAGGTGCGACGGTATTTTGCTGAAGATAAAGATTGGTGTGAAATTGATATAGATGAAGTTGATTATTTGAAGAATAAATTCTGTCTGTTTATCGATCTGCGTAGTTTTAAAGATATTGAGTTTCATGGAAATGGTTTAAAAGTAATGAACACAAAGGACGGAATACAGCTTGAGATCCTGAAGAAAGATGCCTCGTGGGGTGGCGACGACGCTCACAATGATAATATATTTGCCTACGTTTATGTTATCAGTGATGCCCAGGTCTCTGTTGAAAATAGTAAATTAAAGTCTTTACAATTTTAAACCGTAACGTAGGTCATTCCTATCGGATCTGTTTCTGCCAACCATTCGCCCGTGTCCAGATCGTATAACTGCACACGTTTGATATCATTTGGCGCCATCATGATTTTACTACGCTTTTCACTACGGATTTCTCCAGCCTTTTTCCGTACAAACTGTACAAATTGTGCCTGCTCGGGCTCCTTCCCAGTTTCAAATAGATCTTTATAATCTTCAAAGTTCAAATGTTTTCTAACACAAACATCTTTCACCCCTTTATTTTTTTTCGTCTCGGAAAGGGAGTTCGAAAAGCATACACTTTCGAGCGTATGCCGACAAAATCAAGAATAGGTACACCATTCAACTCATCTTTAAATTTACCTATCACTTTTTTATTAATCTTCGGAAAGTTGGCCCACTCATCCCACTAGTATCATATATAGACTTCTCACCATTCTTTTCAACATCTTCTCGGACTATATCATTGAAAGTTACGTCCGGATCCGGGTATCGGTACACTGTAAACAAAACTGTCAGTATCCATGTAGGCTAATCGTATTCCAGGGAACTGGGCCCGAAAGTAATTGTAATGCGTCTCATACATAAGCAGCTTAGAAAGTTCCAGTACTGCGGCGCCGATGAAAACTGGTTTTACATATCTATGCTCATCCGTTTTCAGTTCCAGTAGGGCACTGTCGCAGGAATCACCATCCTCTTCGGAAGTTATGAAAGTTATATGTTTCGTCTTTGGATTATACTTCTGAATCTTTTTACGGCCACTATCCGTACCGTTCCAGTCCGAAACAAATTTAAAGTCTCTGTACTTTCGAACATCCTCTATTGTCTTACCGAACATTGCATTATTCATCAGCTTATAGAAATTCTTTTCGAAATCTGTCTTCCCGTTTGCCCTCATTTTAGTGTTAAAGTCAATATATTTCGCGAGACATGGAGCCTCATCGAAAGCAAGCACCCGATAAATCTTTTTCAATCTCATTCCCATCCGAAGATAGAATTCCAGCAACTTGTAGTGTAAGACGTATCTCTCTCTGTCCAACACACTTGTAATCAGTCGAGTGCCCTGCCTCGGAAATTCATAGTGATGTGGCGCTAATGGCAAATCGCTGTGTTCTTCATGTAATTCGACCGGATATTCTAAGTCTACTTCTAGAAAACTTGGTGGAAAGGTGGAACCAGGTCCCCACCCTCCGGAACCCGCTCCGCCGGCTCCGCCTTCCCATTCCTCCCACTCTTCCATCGTCATCCAATGAAGTCCGCCCGTAGGCATTGCCTGACTCATTGCCCAGCCGTAGAGATTGTTTGCATCGAGATATTTTATTTCGGTCACCGGCTTCTCTGGATCCCAGTTCCCGCCAGCTTCACCAGCCCCTTCGGCGACGTAAGCAGGATGATTTGTCTGTAAGTAATGAATATTACACTGGCTGATACCGCCTCGAATTCCCCTCTGTACGAAATTCATCTGCTCAGCATCTTGAATGAGCCCAAATTTATTGCCCGTGTAAAGTAACATAGCATCCCATGTCAAGCCGGGCGCTGACATGTAATGGGCCGGATCTAACTTATATGCTTCTAAACATGTGTCACGGAAATTTTCGAATATATTTGCAAGAAGTAGAACGTCAGTCTCACAATAGAATTCCATATAATCACGAATCGTCTTACATTCAACTTCGTCCCATACTCGCAAAGCATGTTCGTAATCGGACTCTGAAATCCCCTCTTCCGTCAATTCGCTATAAAATTCCCCCCTCTCCGGGAGCTCACCCTCTCCCAGTCTGTCAACCGAGTCTAAATATTCGTAGGGGAAGAAACCTTTCGCCCTTTGAATGTCCGGGTACGAAAGTGGTACCGTCCACCCATCCTCCGGCACAGTTTTTGCCAACTTCGCGAGCGACCCCATCATCAACTGAGCACTGTCCATAAACTTTATAGAAAAGAAACGTTTCTTTATCTCCCTCTTCCTATTCGGCCACTCTCCGCCGACAACAACTGAGGCACTAAAAATAAATGTTTTCGAGAGACCCATAATTCCTCCATTGCTCGTCTTAGCTATGATTTTAGGCTCTGGTCCGGGACCATCATCTATTTCATGTAATTCTTTCAAAATAAAAGAACCATCGTATCCCTTGAGGTTGTGAAAGTAGATAGGAATGGTTCTCGACGGTCGACATCCTTCGCAATAAAAAGTCGCCCCCTCCTTCACTACTCGGTATCCTGCCGGCTCTCCACATGCAATACAGACTGGATTGTCGTAATTAGAAGGATCTTTCATCGGTTTTATTTTCCAATAATACGATTTCGAATAATTCTCAGCCCGTTCTTTCATATCCTTTAGAAAGTCTGTAACACAGGAGAGCCCCGTGAATGTTCTTTTACCATAAACTTTTGGTCCGCCGCCCCACCGTTCCACCATAACATACGAAAGACAAATTGGAATGTGTCGACCGGTCCCCTTCTCAATAATTGCCTCAGTATCTGCATAGACGACGTAGGGGCGGGGACCTTCTTCCGATGTCCTTCAAATTGACACACTTCCTTAGGAAAAACTGGCTGGGCAGTGTCTGTTCCACAGTATACCTGATGTTTTTCTAATTCTTCTGTTGACTTAAAACCTCTTTTACAAACCGGGCAAATACACTTCTGTCTGCGCTCATTCTTTCGATTAGTATGAGAATTAAGAAGACGATTTAACGAAGTAATTGGCACGAAGTGACCCCCGCCCTCTTCACCAACTATCAGTAATATATTTGCTACCCGATCCGCTCCGCCGGGTCCCTCGGCTCCGCTATATAACACAGTTATGTCTGACGGGTCGGGATCGGACTCGTGGATCTGAAACACTTGAAGTTTCGTGCTCGGATTTTGCTGCTCGAAGCGCCTGAATACAGTCAGATCAGCGGGCGTGGGAGTGGGTATTCCCTCCCAACAGTAGTCAGCAATAAATTTGTAAAACGTATTCCATTTTCTCCTTACCTGACCACATTTCTTTTTGCGAAACTCAGGATCGCCCAACTTTATACTTGCTACGACGGCATACTGAAAACAATTCTCGGCCCCCACCGGTAGAATAAGTTCGCTAACACAATGCTTATTTTTTAACCATCCGGGAAGTTGGACTGCGCCAGCCCCGGCACCGAGTAAAACTTCTACTAGAATTACTTCAAAATTAAGTATCTCCTCGAGAACGAGGCCAGAACCCTCAACAGCTTCAATTGTATCAAGCATACGATCGTAGCGATCTATTAATAATTCTTTCACATCCGACCCTCCTACCAACCCTTTTGTGTATGTATCTTTTAATTTAACAGGCAATGTACGATTTTGTGTATTACCAGTTTTCGGATCCGATAATTTGACTTCCATTTCAGTATAAACAGAGTACATCTTTCTTTCTTTGGCCATACCTTCAATATCCACCAGCTCCCCGATATCCTCGACTCGCTTGACTTCAGGAAATTCTTTTCGTAAAACTGCTCCCTTGAATGCTGTATGTAATCGACGGGCCATAATAATCTTTATGATATATACTATCCTAAAAATTTTTTAAAATGAAAATAATTATTCTATGATAGGTCATCAAAATCCACTATAATATTTTTGTCAGCATTTATTTGTTTTATATATCTCGCCTAATCTTTCTAAGTCGACTAGTTCTTCCGCATCTTGAATTTCTGGTTTATTAGGCGCAGCACAAAATAACCTCTCAACAGTGAAAGAAAGGCCACGCTTACTTAAGCGCGGTTTAAATGCTAAGAATTCTATCTTACTACCTTTCCGGATATTACGAGGTACAATAGCAGGATTTTCTCGGACTGGCAATGGGCTCACTGCTTTAAAAGCACAGTCAATTTCTTGAACCATATCAATACATGTAGCGAAATCGGCCCCTCTTTTAAACCGAAATTTAAAATACGCAACTGGCTGCGCCTCGCTCCCTCGCTTCTGATACACTTTAGATGGATTGTAAAATCCAGTAGTATTCTTGGAGTGAGCGGCCAGGCTTGCAGCATAACTTTTAGCAGTGCTTGCATCGAAACTTTCACCTAGGGTACGGAATATTATTAAATCAGTAAACTTTTGAAGACTCGGTTGCCAACGGACACACATTTCATCGCATGTAGCAGGATCTTTAGAACCGTACTTAGGTCCGATGGGGAAAACTACTTCTAGCTCACTGTCTACGTATATGAAAGGATCTACCAAATATTCTTCAAATATGAGTTTGCCGTCACTGATTCGGACGCCTTCTCCGGTTTCAAGTATTTTTATTGCAGTTGAAATAGAAAGGATTGTCATTGTCTTATCGTATATATCTTAATAAAAATAATTTTAAAAAAAATTTTTTCTATGATATAGTATCCCAAAATGTCATACATATTCATAAATGGACCAATTGGAAGTGGTAAGAGTTACGATGCAGTAAATTTGGCGGAGGGAGTTGCTACGGTGACTCACGTACCAGAATTTGACACTAGTTTTTCCAGCAACATTGCTGACTTTTATAATGGGCGCCACGTTTCGATTGCCGATTTTCAGAACCAGTTTATAGAACATACGCTTAGTTTACAATGTCAGGCTGGGAGGGGGGAGGGGGTACCCCTTCGGAACGCTACATTATTTGTGACTCTTCCATAATTCAACATCTAACTTTTTCTCGAATCCGGGGCGTGGCAGCGGAAGAAAAAAAGATTGTTTCTAGAGCATTTGACCATTTACACAGTTTCATTATCATATTCAAAGATATGCCCTGGGATTATTGCAGGCGGAATGTGTTGACTCGAGCAAGACAATATGAAATAGCCGCCTTAGAAGAACTAGAAGAGATTCATAACAAGTTCAAACAGACTTTCTTAGAAATTTGTAATGACTACAGACTTCCATGTTTGGTAATTCATCAATCTCTTACGCCTGCCCTTCTCAAGAATATACTTAATCCAACAATTGATACAGAGACAGTCGGGCCTGTAGATTTCCAAGAGCTTTTGACTTTGGAATTGCATGGAGCGGCCCGTCACACGCACGCGATAGCGGCAGCCAGGGATTTTTAATAGACGGTTTCAGCAAGGAGGAACTTGAAAAAGCGTACTACCCACCTGGTGAAGAACAACTAAAACAACCTCGAGTCTCACTCAAGAACATACACAAACTTCTTAATGCTTGTGAAACAGTGTGTGCTTATAATGCTCCGTTTGACTTGCAGGCACTTGATATGATGCGAAGGAACCTTACGGTTCTGTAAGGGGCTTTGAAGTTACTTGTCTATGGCTCGTGTCAGTTGTGTATATTATACTTCAACCAGAACTTATAGATAAAGCTGAAAAAGGGGGACTCGAAAGAACGGACTATGGCAACATGAGAAGTCGCTTTGAAGATCTTGCAAACTTAATATGTTCAGGAACCGAGGTACCACCACATCCACATACTGCCGAAAAAGATGCAATAAGTGAACATTACTTACGACAGTACATGATAAATACTTGGCCAGGTGGGGGGTGGAAGCGGGGTGGTAAACTGACACTTTCGGTTTTCAAGAAATTAAGACTTCGTCCATGGTACTTATTGAATAACTTTCGTAAATACTTACGTTAGTACTTGACAAGTACCAGCACAGGAACTTACGAAGTACTTACGTTAGTACTAATAACATTTTCCTCTGGCTCCCAACTATTGAAACTTTCTGGATAACCTTTCCATTTTATCAGATAATATTTCTTTCCTCTAATTTTTTTCGTCTTCAAAATTCGTTCTACTCTGTACAGCCTGTCGGCTCCCCGTTCCGAAAGGGCGCTCTGACCCGTTCTCCCGGCTTGAATTCAGGGTCAACTCCCATGGCTGCCAACTCAGGACCGAATAGTGTATAAAATGCCTGCCAATCGTTCTCCTCTGTTACGTCGACGGGTTTCATTTTGATACTTCCGTGTACGGTGTTATTGTAATTCTCAAGAAGTTCTGGTAGAATAGAAAGCCATTCTCGTGTCTGTTTATATGTAAAGTATTTCCACATCATCGTCTTGAGGGTCCGATTAAAACGTTCAACAACGCTAGCTTTTTTGTCACTGTAGGTGTGAAACCAGTGAATTCCCGCCTCCTGGAGCCATCCCTGCATTTTTCGGTTCGTAAATTCTCGCCCCTCATCTGTCTGAAGTTTGTCGGGCCTTCTCCCGGATTTCTTAATCACGTCTTGTAGCGCCTGTAACGTATCATCAGCCGTTTTTGACTGTATCGGCCTGGCCCATGCGTATTTACTGAGTACATCGATTACTGTTAGCATGTATCGAATGTTATGACCTCCGGAACGGTTCTCTTTTGCGAACGGGGGAGGGAATTCCACGAGGTCAGCCTGCCAAAACTCGTCCACCGATGTTACGAAAACGCGCCTCCCCCTCCGGAAGGCACCACGAGTACGAGGTACCGGTTTATGTAGATTATAAGTTAGCTGAGTTTTTAACCAGTCCTGTACCTCTTTCTTAGTAACGTGGAGTCCGCTGGAGCGTGCTGCGTCATATAATTTTTGTACACCTCCAAATCCAGTTTTCGGGTTGTAATATAATTCTCTAAGAGTGCCTTCGGTGTTGTCGCCTTCGGTGTTGTCGTCTTCCATAATTGCTATATTATACGAAAAATTTTATGCCGAACGGATCCCGTAAATGAAATACTAGTTTACTGAATGGTGTATCTCTTAATTGCTCGATTATGTCCGCGAGCTTCTGGCCTGACACAACCATTCCATAATCTTTAATAATAGTCTTATTGTCTTTCATGCTCGGTGTGAAAAATAGTACTAACATCTTTATGTTTTCCCTGAATGGTTTACAAATACTAGTATATTGCTGAGTCAGAACCCAGACAGAAAATCCTTTATGTCTTCCACTGAAACCAAGTTCGACTAAAGCGTCAGTGCGCTTCTTTATATCTTTGGACGCGGCGCAGTCGTCGAGTACTATTAAAGTGTTCGTGCGGGCCCATTCCTTATATACGTAGGCTAGTGTATCACCCACAGCATCGAGTCCGACTGGAAATATAAACACATTATCTTCAGCGAAAATGAATCTTCTATTATACGCTTTATTATCAATGAATGTCGGGCAAATGAATATCACATATTTCTCGGTACGGACCTGTGAGAAGGTCCAACATAAATTCTGTCTTACCACATTCCATCGGTCCAGTTATAATCATGTTGAATGGCGGGGTAGCGTATATTGACATTTCCTCTGGATCTATATACTGTAAATAAATGTAATAAATATTGCTAAAGATAACAACCCAATTTTACCATATTCGTGAATAGGGTCTGCGGTGAGTGTTGCAGATGCTGCCCGTTCCGAAGGCGGGGGGAGGGGAGGGGAGGGGAGGGGAGGGGGATCCCGACTCGTATCAGTCGCTCCTCCGGGCTCGTCCTGCCACTTCACAGGATCCGGACCCCTCCCTCCTCATCTCATGTATAGCACTTTCTCGAACTTCCGTGTTTATATCACCATTCACCCCGAAGACCATAGATTCTGTTGCGTATTGCAATTCATTATTATAACCTGAGATTGCCGGGCCCGAAAGAATGACCATCTCAGACGGTAAGAGAAGTAAATTGGGTGAGACTGCCATATCAAGTTTGACACCAGTATTCATTATTGTGTCTTGATATCGCCGATAACTGATTACTTTGTCTGTATTACGAATTTCATCTTCGAGGAGAACGCCAAATTCTTTTCGGACTTGCTGTGCACTGCCAGTATCACCTACTATGGTACTGCGAATATTTGCTTGTGCGCCGAGTATGCAATATACGTAGGCTTCAAGGCTTTCATTAAGGCGGGCGAGACCGGCCTTTGTTAGTCCCGAGTCTCCCTTCAGAGGAATGAAACTATTATATTGCCCCTCCGATCCATCATTTCGGAAGAAATAGTAGTGTGGTCGTTCTTTGTCGGACAGTACATGTTTTTTCTTTCCAAAAATTGTATGTGTATAGAAAACGCCTCCGTCGGCAGAGAGGAAAAAGTCATGACCGTTGTATACAGCGGCAGGCTGTCGAACGGGCCCACGATTAGTGTAATATTCATAACCATAACCAAGACCCTTATTTTGACCTTTTCGATAACGAAAGTCGGACTTCGTTGGCTTATATTTCCAAATTCTGTACATAGAAGTTCATATTGGACGAGATTGTATGGATTGTCGCCGGCTTTGAAGGTGGGGGTATCGTCTGGAAGTGCAACGCCCATTTCATGAAGGATCCTACGTATTGTAAAATATACATGGAAACGGCAGAATGATCGTATTTGTGGAGGAAATTTCTTATCGAAGAGATGGGCGAATGATATACCACAACCAGTAGTGCTGCACCATACGGCGAAATTCAGTTGCTGGTCCCAATATTTCATATGCGGGCTGCCCAGCCAGACATTACTTTCTTTCGCTGATCGATGAGTGATTACGTTATCTTTGAACACATCCCTTGGATGAAAAGTAAATTTTTCTGTCGGCGTTACATATATTTCTAAGTCCATGAGAATAGGTTTTATTCCTCCATTCAGTTTGGTAGGAATATCAGCATGCTGTACTGTCGGTACGCTCGTCTTATTCAATTGAAAAGCAACTGGGAATAAGTCTGTACTCATTATTCGTGTTTCTATATACATATAGATTTAAATGGAGGAGAATTTTCCCGGAATCCCTGTCGGAATCATACTAACATTCCAGACTATGTTAATACTTTATTTCGGATTCAGGTTTAAACGAATTTTTTATTTTTTACTAAGAATAGATAACATACTGCAAACAATGGAGAATTTAATAAAGTCATCGGCAGCGGCAAATACGACAGTGCCCTATCTGAACGGTTCTGAAGGGCCAACCTCAGCGTCGGACGCTCAATCCATAATAGAGACAAAACGTGAAAAAATACTCTGTGTCATCGCAAGTGGCCAAAGTAAGTTATTTTTTGGTAAGGAGATTTCAGTTGCTGACGTAGAAAAATGGAGAGATGAAACGGTGGATAAAGCCTTCAAAATGTACGAAGCGAAATACAGTTCTCTTATAAGTGATACCATCACTCAAAGTTTCATAGATCTAGGAGCCCGCGCAATAAGTCAGGTAGTTCCAATCGATGATCGAGATAACTATGCCACTGATCTTAAAAAGGATTTTATTCTAAACAGTGAAATAAAACGATTATCAGGACGGATAGCGTACACGTGGGGGCCCGTGATTGCTCTAATTTCCACCGGTTTAATTACGGGTAAACATTTAAATTTTAAAAAAATCGGGCTTAATATAATACCCGAAATAAATGGATTCAACTTCTCAAGCACCGACTCAGCAAACGGAAACGACGACGACCCCCACACCGCAAACGGAAACGACTCCGTCAGAGGCTCCGCCAGGGACGATCCTACCACCAACACCGACACCTCCGACACAGCGCAACGTAGAGAAAATTTTGTTACCGCCGAAGCATCCAGGGAGAGTTGCTGCAGGGAAGCGACTAGCGGAATGGAACAGGCAACACAAGAAGAATAAACTCCAAGTAATGAAGGGGGAGGGGGAGGAGATTGACTGCGGTAGCGAGCCCCTTTCTGGACCCCTCTCAGAACGGTTCCGGGGGGAGAGTACCACAACAGTGTAATAGCTCACGCGATAGCTGGTATAATAAATGTTATCTTGTTTTAGGAATTGTGGGAGTTTCATTGACTGCATTAGGGCTATATTGGGGGCGTGCTCGGCATAATTGTTCCCTCCGGAAAGATCCTCCCCAGAAAGCGAAAAAAACAGAGCACGTAGCAGCTCCCTCCGGAACAGTTCCGACAGGGGAGGGGGAGGGGGGACCCAGCTCCTCTACATTGCATGAGATGGAGTAATACATAATTTTATTATGACTAATGTTTCCAATGACGAAACATATAACTTCCGAAGAGGATGGCGATTCCTGCGACAGTGTCCTACTAAACCTGTTCTCCAACTTCCAATATTTTTTTATTTTTCTATTTTATATACGTGTCAGCAATCATGGATATTAAAACAGTTGTAAACACAATGTACGATGGTATTGTAATCGCAGGACTTGCGATGGGATATGTAATGATCTCCAGCAAATTTCTGAAAATAGAGGTGGGTGATCCAAGTCAACCAAATTTAACTCGATTGGCAAAATTAGGCGGTGCGACTGCTGCCGCAGTTGCGACCAAAGATCTCCTTGAACAGAAAAATATTATTCCTGCAGAACCTTATACTTTGTAATAATATACAGTTAGCTATGGCTTCAGCTATAGGAATGACAGTTCTCGGTGCTGTATTAAATGCAACGGCATTCACAGGAGGAAATATTATCGGACAAAAGCTTTCTGGGAATGGTGAGGCTCTTATTGAAGAGAAAGTCCGACATGATAAAGCATTAGAAAAATTTGAACATGATCGCAACGTCTGGTCAGAAAAAAGATTACTCCAGGCTGACTGGGAAAGAGAAAATCAAGCAAAGGATGCACATGCTGCGGCAGAATTAAGAGATACAGATGCAGAAATCCTAGAAGAAGCAGAAGCGGTGCAAAGCAAAGCAGTTCAATTCTCAGATTATTATCAGCCAAGTCAAGAGCAAAAAAAATATGAGATGATCTATATTGCTGGAGGATTGGTCGTGGGATGGTTTATGTTACACCGGTAGGATGGTTTAGCTACAATAATTCAATACAAAAGCTAATTGGCCAGTTATTGAAATTGATCATGTTTCCATCCTGATCTGTTACCCAAATACGCATTGAACTCATATAGTCTGAGCCTTTTCTCAATGGCATGGAAATTGAGCCGTTTTTAAAATTATAGGTGACCTTTTCACCTATTTCTTTTGTATCCTGAATGGGAAGTGTTTGTAAAGAGTCTGATACTACTCCCTGTATGTATTCGTCAGAGCCCAAGCCAACATAACTTCCAGTAAAATCAACAACATCTGAATGAACTATATATTCAGTGACTGTTAAGAAATCTGCTAGACCTGGACTCATAGTACTTTTTATCACAGGGTTGTCCTCAGGTTTATCTGAAAAACCGACTACGTTGGCGAAGCTACCTGTGGCATTGAAATAGACTTTAACATCTTCAGCCAAAGTTAGAAGAACGCGGCCTGTCGGCAGATGTTTTTCAAAATTAATTTTTTGCTTCAACCCGATTGCTTTGTTTAATGTATCGATATTGTAGTTACCAGGTCGTATTGATTTAGTCTTCTTCGGTTGGTCGCCTTCTTGGTATTTTAATACATTATTCGTCGATGTTATGTTATGCCATGAATTGTACAGTCCACACTCTAGCAGCCTTATCTTCGTAAACTGTGATATGTCAATGCAAGGGTTAAAATACATAGTAACCGGTTTGCCTGTTTTGCTTACAATCTTAATGATCATCGTTGTATGTTGTATATTATTACAAGGTATTATTTATTTTTCACTGTATATAGGTTAATTATGTCTGGTCCAAGTAACTCCGGTCTAGGTGCAATTCGTGTACAAAATCTTGAGCTTGAAGATTTAAGTGATGTTAAAGTGAACAATAATACTAAGATAGCTACTAATCATAATAAGGATTATGTCCTTCGTTACAAGGACCGCGAGAAACTTTTTGTCTTAGCTTTAGCCGACGTGCAAACCCACGAGCATGCTGTAGAATTTTCTGAACTGAAAGACATTGATGAGTCCATAATAGACGCTACAAAGGCTTCGAATGATCCTACTCCTTTTGCTCTGACGTGGGATGGAGATAGTCAGAAATTCATGCCTTATAATGTACCGCGTAACATCTTAGATATATTGGATAGTGAAATTAGTGGTGGAGTTGCTGAACTGCCAGGAACTCCAAATGTTATTTATTTCGATAGCAATGTTAACAAGTACAAGTTGTTAGATTTTCGTCGTTGGCTTACTCCTAAGAATCCATACATTACACTTCTTGGTATACCGATTCACCTTAAAATTAGTCCTCTTAATACAATAATGAAGGCAGATAATACACTAAGAAGGTGGATAAACGAGGGGGAGAATTATTGCTCGTATACAGCTAGCGGAGTTCCAGTTAGATTATTTTGGGACACAACTTTAAAGAAACTGGGTCTTAAAAGTGTCGGTGATGAGGCAGCTGTTCTCACTTTACAGACTGTAAATCAACAGATGACTGATAATATGAAAATACTTCAACATGGTACAGTTCTCATTAGATGTGTAAAGTTAGCTACTGGAGATAAATTTGACAATTTGGTTGGATATTATGCTATGAAAACAGATAACAGAACAACTTGTGATATTATCATAAGTATTGATAAAGATCGCAATGAAATGAGTATTGAATGTTTTGTTGGTGGGAATAGAGTAGAGAACGACTTAGGAACTACATTTGTACGTAGAGATAAAAGAGTGAACACTTTAGATATCAGTACCATTCATCTGAAACGACTCATTTTGTTTGAAGTAATGGTCTTCCGACATATTTTAAGTTCAGAGGAAATTACTAAAATTTTATCTATCGGGTGAACAAGTTCGCACCGATAGGTAGCCCGTTCCGTCTCCACGGTTACCGCATATTGGAGCAGTTCTGGGGAATTATTTTTTCTTTTTTAGAATAGTATATATTGATGTTAGGTGCAGTCATAGCTAGCGCTCAGGGAACTCCCTCTTTACGCGCATATGCGTAAGAGGGAGTTCCCTGTGTTAAAAAACAAGATGTTTTGTAGGAAAAACAAGATGTTTTGTAGGAAAAAACAAGATATCCCGAAGGTACACATACTTTTACTACTTTTCTCCTTTCGATTCGTTAGTTGGACTTACCGAGACTGGTGTAACCTTTAAGTTGAACTTCAGACATTGCGGTGAAAAAAGAACTTGCTTAAAGTGAAAGGGCCAGCGCCATGGACGCAGAATAGGGAACGTCATAATGACGCTGGCTCTTGGCAAATAGTGGGAGGGATTGTTAAACTCTTGCTTAGTTGTAGGCTTATCTGAGATACATAAATTATCTGTTACACCATGGAACTAAAAAAATGTTTGCTCCATGGTTACACCAAGAGCTATCGATTATCACCTTTGCCTGAATACTACGAAGTGTCCTGGATTCACACGATTCGAATTTAGCTCATAACCTTAGTTTGTAGACTGTCCGAGGGACTGTATTCTGGCTGACAAACCCTTCTCGACTATGATGTCTTCGCTACGTGATTTGTTGCTTTATGTTGCAAGTTCGAATCACATTGGAAATTTACTAAATTCAAACCACAGTCGTTTGTGGCTGCTTTAGTATGCATAAGAAATATAGGAAGTCGGGAAACAGAATGACCGCATACGCTCGTATACATGAGACATTACGGACTGAATGATAATGAAAGTTGATTCAGAAAATACAAAGCACTACGCATAAATTTGCATTAGCTGTGACTATGTGTAAATTCAGGGAGGTCAGCGACAGCTTTGAGCTCTTATGGCAAAACTGATCTTTTTGGTAATTTAGGAGAGAATGGGGATTTTGTGTAGAATCTCAGAGGGCTAAATAGGCTAACTGCTGATGGTGTTTATACAGTATGGCACCACAGGCCAGTGATGACGTCACCCCACACCACAGAATAGTAATGGCGTTAACTTCATCAGAGGTTTTCAAAATAACTCAGCATTCAGTAGTAGTACATTTTACCCGTATTTTTTTCAGAAAATATAAAGCACTACATATAAATTTGCTGTGCGTACGTGACGTCATTTTTTGATTATGTATGCGGAGTTCAGCGACAGCATAAACTGTCAACGTTGTTATAGCAAAACTGATCTCCAGAGGGTAATTTTTGGGGAGAATGGGGGTTTTTGATACCATCTCAAAGGGAGATTCCCTAACTACTAAGGTACAGATCTTCATAATAGCGCGCTAATGTACCTCGACTACAAACTACCTGTATATTTACCGGCCAGAAGAGTTTGGCTTGATCGTTTTTTTTATTTAAAGAACAAATGTGATTCCTTCAAACTTACTGAGAATCAAATTTTCAAATACAATAAATTGAGGTTTAGCTGCCTTTCACATGAAGGCTATAATAAATTGAAGCACTAAATTGTCTACCTGGGGTGTTATGATGACATGGGATGAAGAGAGATATAGGCTTATTTAAAGATGCAAGTCAAACATTGGACCTTCCAAAAAATTTTCTCTCAGCAAAAGCCTATGTAATCCCATTAAAGTGTATTTTTCTGAAGCCTAATTTTTGTAAGTGCAGGGATTTTGTTTTGAAACCATTGCATACGTAAGGATCAAATGATTGAACATTTAAATAATCTTCTGAAATCGGCTATTCCTTACCCTTTACAAACGGTGCAGTTTTTCCGATTAAGCTTGAGTGATAATAATTCCTGTATCTGTCTTGAAAAGTGTGTGTGCAGTTTTCTTTAGGGCTTTAGATCATTGTCTATGACGCAACAATTTTTCTGCTGCTGATGACCCCTTCACCAACATCTTTAAAGAGGCACTCCCACTTGGTAACATTTTGAAAACACATTTTTTTAATGCCAACGGTCGATATTTGACGTGGTGACTGCGCGCGGATCGCGAGATATCGATAAAAACATGTCATTTCCCGAGCGTATTTTTCACATCCCGAAGTTTTACGATCGTTTCTGATTTTGACCCGAAATCCCCCGAAGGTTTGTTGTTGTGCTGATTGACGATATTCTAGGGAGTCTACAATAAGTTCGAACGACGAAATTAATTTACTTCCCACTGCAAAGACTTTATATACAGCATTATGCCATTACCTCAGGTAAGTTTTGTAAAACTTCTCCTTAGTTTTTGTCGTTTTCATTATTCTAAATCAGTTGTACTATATTTTTAACCAATACCACATAAACATCAGTTTTAACGTGTCAAATATTAGCCGCCTCCGATGACTACATTTTGTCGTCTGCCACACAGTACGCCGCGCGCGCAGTATGCGTCTACCCATACCACGCGGCGGCCGCTATGTATCAACCGCATGTATCTGTGCTAGTCACCTATGCGAATTCTGGTGGAATCAGCAAACTTTGTTTTCCGTTTTTTCTCCGAGTCAGTAAGACTCGGCTTTCCCCCACGGGGCATGACCGATCACCGACGCGAGTGGTACTGTGGCGTACAGCAGCGTTAGCGTAGACTCGTACTCCATAGCTTAGTTGACAATGGCCCCAGTGCCGAACGTTCGATGTTCGGAAGCTGAATTTAGATGGGCCACCGGAATTCAAACTTTTACTTTTTTGAGGACATGTTTTTATCGATATCTCGTGATCCGCGCGCAGTCGCCACGTCAAATATCGACCGTTGGCATTAAAAAAATGTGCTTTAAAAATGTTACCAAGTGGGAGTGCCACTTTAATAGTGCATAAAAGCAAAAGTAGGGCGGATAAAAAAATATATACTCTACTAAGGTGACTAACTCAGTCTATTGCAGAGAATACATTGTTTGGAAGGACACAATGCTTGCCATGTAGCCTTAACTAGCAGAGACTGGGTAGCTGGTGGACGTTTTACACAAAATAAGAGAAGTACAAGACTTATGTAATCTATAAGAGCTTGCGTATTACCTCTAACGATGAGTCTCATGAATCCGTTTTTCCCTTGGCTGCGCTGCGTTTCATTGCTGTAACATTCATAAATTCCTCCATCACTGGTCTTTGCATATACAATCGTAATGCTACTTTTACCAGCCCATTTCGACTTTTCTGTTCCGTTATGTCTCCATTGCAAAGATGCTTCAGGCTCTTGTGTCTCCATAGTCAGTGTTATATTCTCTCCCCAGCTTACTGTCCTTGTTTGACTTTCTGGTTTTATTTCCGCTTCATAGAGTTAGTAATATAAAGTTAACACGGGAATTTGTATTATTGATCAGACATAAAATAAAAAATTGTGTTAAGAAACTGACTGTTATATACTAGCCAATGGTCTTTCGTAATCTAAGCTAATTGATGATATACAAAATATTGAGACATTGAGAAAGCTAGAAAGACAGACGTACGAAGAAAGAGATAGATAGACTTCAAAAGCGACACAGACAGAACGACATAACATGATGCAGAGAAGCAAAGATAACTGATTATTCGTATAACACAGAAAAATGGCATGACAGAATTAATTGCTGATTGTAAACAAAGCAGGAACCTGGTACACTACACTGACAAGAATACCAAACTTTACAAACTACATAAACACCTATAAACTATGCCAACACACAACATTTCAGCATACAAAAATGCAAGGAGTTGCAAAATGAACTCCATTCGTGAAAAGCACATCTCCAATGGCATACTATCCCAAATGACCTACAATCTAATTGTGACTAGCGACGAAAAATGAGAAAGAGATAACTTTCAAACACACCATAACAAAATTTCCAGCGTATAATGCCATCCTTGTAGATGAACAAGGTAAATGTAGTTTCAGGTAGAGCAAAAAAAAACTAAGCACTGGGTCAAGAGAAATTCAGAGTTGTTGCCAACAAGAACATATGGGAACATTTCATGCTTCGAATATAGTTTTGAAAACACTAATAAATAAAAACAAAAAGGCGAATCAGAGAGGATTCCTTCTACGCAAGTCACTTAATTCATAATCGATGAAGTAGGGAAGCAAAGAAGAAGTGGCAGTTTGCTTGACAACTATTGAATGATGGCAAAGCACAAATTCAACATTTACCTTCTTCTGCAACCAACATTGTTTGAAGCCTTTCATAGTCTCCAGTTGTAGCATTTGCATCACAGTAGTATAAACCTAGACTGCCAGTCCCAGCAGGTAAATAGAGCGTCCTTCCAATGTCACTTGTATCCTCTAGAGTATGTCCTTCAGGAAGTCCAGTTCCTGTACCCGTGTCAAAGATTTTATAAAAGTGAAGTTGTTACCCACAATCGCTATGGTACCACCAGCGCAGTATCCACCGATAAAGAAACTTCAATGTAATTTTGGGGTTGCTGCGAAACTATAGAAAGTGACATCTAGTCTTTGAGCTGCAAAAAAAAACCAAAAGCAAATAGTCACCAATACATGAAAGAAATTATACTAACCTTGATAGTAACATCCAATTTTTGGAGAGACATACTTGCAATCGAAAAGAATGCAAACAAACCATGATACCTGTCACATATATTCATAGTTAAAGAAGAATCTAACAAAATCCTTGTTTCCGGTTGTGATGATATATTACATAAATATGCGTGGGTCCTGTTTTTGGCAAAATTTACACGATTATACGCCAGACAAGGTCGTTTCTATGTGTTCATTTCCACTGTACATTTTAAAACAGTGAGTAAGCTGGATACGCATAAAACGGAAACAATGACATGAAGAAACACATAAGCCGTGTCGTGTAAGTTAGCTAGTTTATACGACAACTTACACCTAGAATTCGCGTCGGCTGTTATCACATTATAGCTAAAAGCTGTATTAACCGCCATCTTGGAAATCGCAAAGGATTATGGGGCGACCACAGTGCTATTGGAGGGGCAAACCCAAAAACATGTCACTCAAGCCATAGAGTTCTAGCATACACATCGTACCAGATACTCCGCTATTTCCGATCATTTCTTCTACAGAACTACTAAAACAGCTCTAAATTCCACCAGAAAAAATATTTTCGATTTGAAATCGTTTAATTAATCGGAAATTAACATCGCTGAAACAATTCAATCGTCAAATTAATAGAAAGGACCATAATCATGAAATTTACGCGAAACATGGGTTTTTTATGTGATGACAGATTTATAGCATGAACGGTAACATTTTTGAGATCGACAAATTTGTCATTCAAACTACGAGTAAGTGGAAATATATAATTGTATATAATGTAGTATTGACAAGCAGGTAAGAATCCAAAGGCGTTTAGTGCATTAGTCTGTACTTACGAAAATAATAAAATCTGACATCACCGATCATAAGAAACGTGGTGTTGAAGAACATATTTTTTTAACAGAAGGCTACGGCGACCATTTTCGGTAAGTATAATTCTAACTTTAGCAAACTTCTGAAACAAACATATGAAGAGTAACTTCAACAGTCTTGGTTTTGTTCTACTCTCGTTATAAAATTAATCAAATGTCGGGAAAGCATGTACATTTTCGATATCTGTTTAGCGACCACGACTGTGTAACCCCTCTCTCTCGTGACAAGTCTAGCTATATGATGTTTTATTTTGCCGACATTTATTTAATGGTTCACGGTTAACGCTCGATAATGATGTCGATTTCAGGTCGATGCCATCACTCTGTTTTAATTACTCTAGTCGTGTTAAATATCTATCCTTTAAACGCGAATGCTGGTAAGTTCGCATCTTTTAGCGGGAAAACGTCAACTGGAGACATTTCACAGCCTGGCAAGTCATCACTATCAAAAGTCTGTAAAATTTTAAGTTTTTTGCTTCCGAATGGACGTATTTAAATGCAGATGCAACTTCGTGCGTAAAATATTGAATGGCAATATAAATTTTATCGTTTAGAAAATAACTGACTGTCAAACTAGTCGTACAACCAACAGTAAACATGACGGAGCAATGATACCGACTTCAGAGACACTGTGTAATATTTTTCATCGCGACCGCTGATGAGAGCAAACTCGTAAAATATACAACCTGGCCAAGTATTTGGCTTTGAATTTTCAATTGCCCCGTGTTGAGAGATGTAATCAAGAACGCTTTTCGAACACAAAAAAGAGAAAGAATGAGTCTGTAAATATCGAATGATAGACGGAAGAATCGAGACTGTCTATGATTTACTCAATTGGAAACATGATATTTCGATTAATTGACTAACACAAACAAAAGGAACATTTTATTCAACTAAAAAAATAAGTCGGCGCCTTTCCTTGGCATCCCTGGCAATGGAGCAACACACGATGTCGTTTGGGTCTTCAAAAATCTTCTAAAACGGCTGGACGGTAATAATAATACTTTTCACGACAGAAAACAAGTAAAAGAATTTAAATCTGAACTTTAAGTAATAGTTCTGCAGACGATATGATCGGAAATAGCGGAGGATATGATACGATGTGTATGCTAGAACTCTATGGCTTGAGTGACATGTTTCCGGGTTTGCCCCTCCAACAGGACTGCGGTCGCCCCATAATCCTTTGCGATTTCCAAGATGGCCGTTAATACAGCTTTGAGCTATACACAATTATATTATAGCTTTGTCAATACCAGTGAATTTTGTGACGTCATATCCATACATTATTACTGATAATGTATTCCATTATTCAGCATTGCGGCCCCACAGCGAGCAAGTTTTGTTTTGGAAAACGAAAAAAGGACTGCGCATTTAAAAGGAGGGAAAATATCAGATAAACCATGTAATACACAAAACTATAAATCTTGATAATGGTGCACAATATTGATAATAATGTCTCACTGTACGATTTATCACATTTTTTGAGTCCTCACGCACGCATTTGTCGTCTGGCTGGCTGGCGCTCAGCATGCAGTCCCCGTCCGATATGCTGGTTGTACTACTACGTTTGTTGACAACATGGTTCGCTTCGTTGCCGTATAGGTGAAACAGAACTCAGTACGTTTGCAAACTCCTAGACGATACTGGGTTTGACACATGGCATATTATGTATGTCAGTGGCCATGTAAACGATGCAAGCGTGAAAGGCTACTCGAACCAGCCGTAAACGGGCCAACAACGGCAGCTTGCTGTCATCAACCTTGCATGACCGGAAGTGTCTACGGATATACTACGGAGCCATTCAAAGTCTCGGTCCAAGGTCAGCTACTACCAACAATCATGACGACCGTGGACTCTCCGTTGATCTAACATCTCGGCCACCTAATTCTGATGCACTGACTGTAATCGGAGACAACTTTCATTCATCGTTTTTTTCTCCATGTCTGTGATTTTACCTTGCCTTGTTCTCGATATCGCGATGGTACCGAAACCCTCCAGTATGTTTGTCAACTGTACCTTTCAAGCACCCGTTTACGTCAAGTTCTGTCGTTCGCCGAAATAAAATAGCCCTTCTCAAAAAGCCATCAAATATTAAATTTATAGACAGAATTATTAATGATATTTAAACATTTAATAACATTGTTTAACTCTGTTGATACCGTTTGCAACTGAATGCCATACTACTGGCGACATAATAACGATCGTATCGATCAGCTGATACCAGGCAGCTCGCTGATCATACTGATGTCGATGCATGAACATTCCATTTCCTCCATCTCTGGCATTTCATCGTGTCGGCTTTTTGAATGGCATGATATTTAAAGGTGATGTTTCAAGTTCGATATAGACGGTAGGGATGCAGTTACTTTTCATTTCCTTCGAAAATACATCGTTTTTTCAATTCAAAATGAACCGTGAAAGTGCTGGTCATTTTTTGTGCTCAACGTGCGTGTTCAGTGCAGTGCACTGTGCAGTGTGGAGTGCATGTAATATGTACAGAGTCAGGGCCGATCATGCTGGACGGCGCTCACTTGCTTCAAACTCAGTTTAAAGTACCTTTTTTATTCGTTTTCTACATCTACAAATTCACTGGCATTGCCAAAACTATCAAATAATAGCAATAATGCACCCCTCCCGGCCCATAATGGACTCAAGCAAACTTTGCACTCCATAATGTACTCGGCTTCGCCTCGTACATTATGTCGTGCAAAGTTTGCTTTCGTCCATAATGGGTAGGCAGGGGGTGCATTATTGCTTATAGTCAGGTGGCTTAGCAAACAAAAATAGCAAGATCGTTACACGGATGACAAAAGTGCCAAATTTGGTGCAGAGGTTCACATATATGTGTAGATCAAAATTAGCTATGCTCCAAAATTTGGGCCACCGGAAAGGCTTGATGACGTCATAAATTCAAAATGGCCGCCATTATATTGCTTAAAAATGGTAAAATACGGTTTATTCGGCCGATTTTCAATATTTTTTTGGGTAAAGTGACACAAACATTCTAAATTATAAAACATTAAATTTACGCAAATCAATTATTATGATGACGTCATAATCCAAATGGCCGACCAAATTCAAAATGTCCGCCATAACATTGTCTAAAATGTTAAAGCACTATTAATAAAGCCTGTTTCAGCATTTTATCGCCTGAACTGAAATTAACACCCCCAATTACAGACAAAACATATAGTTGATGCAAATCAATGACTATGATGACGTCATAAAACCAAAATGGCAACCGAAAGTTATAAAATGGCCGATTATGAAGTTAACTATGCTTGGTACAATAGCCCATTTACGTGACAAAATGATAGTTTCAGGTAATGTACAATTTGTATTAATATTCCATAAACTCAAAATAAAAGATAAATGTACCAAAACTTAGCCGATAAGTTCAACACAAGTAACAAACTCTTATGAGATTATTTATTATTAAACAATGATCTGTGTTTGAAAAATCGAATCGATATAAAAGGAAATGAAGGCAACTTCACACACTGGTTCAACCTTGTTTATGATACGGTATAGTGAGTAAATCAATGTGGTTTCGTGATAGGGAAACATGGTGAGAAACCAGTGAATCGATAGTGCTTTGACTCTGGTAATGTGACCTTGGTCCCAGAAAAAAGGTTTTATGTTTGTGATTCCTCCTAGCGGCGTTTCAGGCCAAAGTGGGGTCCCTTCTTCAGTCACTTGAATGGTCTTGTATTCCAACATGCTTAGTTTGATGGTAGCCATCAATAGAGATGCTAAGATCATTATGCTGCGGTCCGATTGTTGCGTGAATTGTTGCTAAGACCGTTTATTTGTACTCTCCTAGTGTTTGAATTTTGCTTAAAGGAGGATATCCTGTATGTTTTTCTTCCTTTTATACGTTATTACAGGTTTTCTGGATAACCATGGTCAGCGTTTAATCGCCCTGCATTATTTTCCAGTTTCTTATCACATTGTTTGATTGGGCTGGTTTTGATGAGGTTGTGCTGACAAGTTTTTTGTTGCATCATTACTCTTATTTTTGTTGATAAAGGATGGCTGACATTTTGTTACATTAACTTCTTTTCGATACAAGCTGTGTCTTTCTTTTTCTAAACTCGTTGTTGACGTATTTGTGTTGAGAAATGGACCTTTTTATGAAGTCCATATTGTTGTTGCATGTGCAAACATATCTGAGTAATTCACCTTTCTTTATTGAATCATTTGAGATTGGTGGCAGATAATATCGTCAGATGGTTTGGTGTGGGTCTTGAAGTTGAGCGATCTCTCTCAATTGCGTCTCTGGCATTTGAAGACCACAAGGTCAGGGTATGAGATTTTGTCGATAGAATGTTCAATTATGAATTCCCAAGTTGTACTCCTCGACAAATGTTCTGAATGTTATAGGCTGATGTTCTGTTCCTGAGTAAATCATGAAAATGTCGGCTTTTAAACGTTTCCATACGATTATTTGACCGGATTAGGATTTAATATAACTTTCTCCGTTTCATGGTATGTGATATCAGCTATTTCTGGTGAGCCCATGATGCATCCATAGATATGTTTGTAATTTTCTCAGTTGAATTAAAATATGTTGCGTTTCAGAATAATCGGCAGTAAGGCTTTCATGTACGTTTTAGTTGGTTTATGTATCGTATCAGTTGGCTGGTACTGTTTCAGAGTCCAACGCTATGATCGCTGCATTTAAGGCTTAATTTTTGGCATGTCTTCCTACATCGATACAACGTCTAATGTTACCAGAATACAGTTTGCTTGTATTTGATTGATTCTAACTAGTTAATGAAGTTTCTGTGTCCCTGACATATGTAAGTCGTCTTTGCGTAATTGGTTTTATGACAAAGTCTAGAAATTCCGAGATTTGGTTTATTGGGCTCGAGCAGCCATTTCTATTGAGACTTTGGATGATGATTGTTCCTTCTGCCTGGGTTCTGTGTATGTTTGGCAGGAGATACCATCGTGGTGTACAAATTATTTTACTTATGGGAATGGGGAAACTGTAAATCACCTTGTCAAGGATCTTCGTGTCGCAGATAAATGATTTCATATACAATATCTTACGTATAGTTAATGTTGCAAAGTGTATGCCTAACTTTCTTTAATGTCATTTATCGTATTCACAATTGCTATGCCTCTTCCTTTATTGGTGGGTTTTATTGCGATTTGTTTGTTTTCAGTCAGATTGTTCAGAGCAATCTTTTCTATTAGAGTTATATTATTTCTGATGTGGTTTTCGAATAGAATTTCCTCTATCGATCTAAGTTGTTTCGAGACAGTTTTACAATTATTGGGTTTTCCGCTGTTAGTAGTGTCGACATTGGACTTATCTTAGAACAGATGTCTGATTGATTGATTGATCGTTTGTTTCTCATGATATTGCACAATCTTATGATGCGAATAAATTTGTTAATATTTGATAGGACAATTTTTCTGTATACAGTGTGTGTATAGGCACTTTGGAATGGAAATAAATTTCAAGCCTTTGCTTAATGCTTTGATTTCAACATTTGGTAAGGTTTGATTTGCAAGATTTTTGATGAATCTGAGAATCTTTCTGAGTTCTTGTTTTTGTTTAATCTTCGAATTTCTGTTTATGTTCTTCCTGGCGTTTTTTATGTTTTTGGTTTCCAAACAGCAAAACGATACCAAAAACGAAAGGCAAAGACGCTTTTCATAAAATTCACGAAAGCTGCAAAACAAGCAAGGTAAGCTACCTTCAAAAGGCAAAAAAATATTCTCTTTGTTCATATAATTCTGACGAAACGGTCTTTTTAGGCCAGCACATCCTCCGAAAAGAGAATACTGTAGTACAAAATTATGTGTCTGTCACCACACATCGAGATATAAATAACAGAAAATTCAACAAACAAAAAAGGCTTCTCAAACAAAGGAAGCAAAAGACCCAAATCACAAACATAAAACCTTTTTTCGGGACCAAGGTCACATGACCAAGGTCAAGGCATGATTTATTCACCGTTTTCTCGCCATTTGTGTTATCATGAAATCACACTACTATAATTGATCTACTCACTATATCGTAACACTTTCAAAGGTAGAACAGATGCGTAAAGTTGCCCTCATTTCCTTTACATTGATTCAGTTTTTCAGACAGAGGCCATTCTTAAATAATCAATAATTCATAATAGTTTTGAAACTTGTGTTTAGGTTATTGGCTGAGTTTTGGTACATTTATCATTTATTTTGAGTTCATGGATCATCAAGACAAATTGTACATTACCTTTGAACTATCGTTTTGTCACATAAATGGGTCATTGTACTAAGCATAGTGAACGTCATAATAGGCCATTTTGTAATTTTCAGTTGCTATTTTGGTTTTATGACGTCATCACAATAATTAATTTTCATCAATTATAGGTGTTGTCCATAATTTGAGGTGTTAATTTCGGCTCAGGCACTAAAATGCTGGACACAGACTTAATGAAGAGTATTTGAACGTTATCACACGATATTATGGGGGGGGGATATTTTGAATTTGGTCGGCCATTTTATGACGTCATCACAATAATTGATTTGCACCAATGTTATGTTGTATTTGTAATTTGGGATGTTTCTGTCAGTTTATTCAAAAAAATATTGAAAACTGCCTGAATTAGCCGTATTTTCTCATTTTTAAGCAATATAACGGCGACCATTTTGAATTTATGACGTCATCGAGCCTTTCCGCTGGCCCAAATTTTGGAGCAATAGCTAATTTTGATCTACACATATATGCGAACCTCTGTACCAAATTGGCACTTTTGTCATCCGTGTAACGATATTTTTGTTAAGCCACCTGACCATTAATTAAATATAATCTGCGCCAAGGTATGAATGAGCTCATTTTACTGCACACCACCATGGTACGTATCTCCACTGACAAACACCTACAAAACATGGCTGATATTTATGTCTTAATGAATCGAAACAAAGAAATTCCTTTGCTTCAAAACGGAAAACAATGCACGCCAAGTCCACGAACATTCAGCTGCCAACACGTTTGACTGAGCAGTTCAAAAAAATTAAAAGCACAGTAAAATAAAATAGAATGCCATGCCAAAAATCATGATTGCGATTAAGAGTAACTGTAACGACCCGCCCTACTATTTTGTGTGATCAAGCAACTGATCATAGCTGTATAATTGTTTTGGTGTCCACACAACATCCATAATCAGGACAAAGTCATGAAAATAAATTGTTACAATAATCCTTGCCAACAGACAATCCCTGTTTAACCATAAGGCCAAGACCACAACCAAAAGCTGGATGTCGGAGATAAAAGTCGAACTTTATTGTACGAGTGGTATAACACTAACACAATAACAATGACGAT
Source organism: Ptychodera flava (assembly GCF_041260155.1). Lineage (NCBI taxonomy): Eukaryota > Metazoa > Hemichordata > Enteropneusta > Ptychoderidae > Ptychodera > Ptychodera flava. The sequence goes on from NC_091935.1 coordinate 638,538, forward strand.
GCGAGAAGAAGGAAGGAAAACGCATGCGCAAAACAAATCCAACCCAAGAGGGAGACAAAACAATGCAATAACAGATAGTGGCGCGACCCCTTTTTTTCTCTAAACAACAACAAGAAAAACAGCAAGAAAAAAAAAATGTAAGAAATACTGCAAACAACATAAGGCAACAGCCTCGAGACATAAGAGGGTCAATTAAGAGTCATGGGAGCTTTAAATAGGCCGAGTTCACAAAATCTTTAATCTTTAATCTTTAATCTTTATTTCTTATATAGCGCATTACATTAAAAATAATCTCAATGCGCTTTACACTTAAAATCAACTAAGAGAAGGATGAAACAAAAATTGTTATAAACTGACAGTAAAAAGCAAAGTTAAAATTAGCAACATGTTATAAAAATTCATCATAAAAACTACAAAAATTATGAATAAAAAGACGTAAAAAGGTGAGTTTTCAGTTTACTTTTAAAAACATCGAATGACTGAACCGCTCGAATATGTAATGGCAGAGAATTCCATAAGCGAGGTGCACAAATTGAGAAAGCCCTATCACCGTAATACACTGTGTTTCCTATTGGCTGATATAAATTTACAACACTGGAGTGAGAGCGAAGTGTGCGCTGAGTGTCACGGACTGTAAGCAATTCACCTAAATACTTTGGAGCGTGACCATTGAGTATCTTATAAGTGATGCCAAGAATTTTGAATTCTATCCTTTGCTTAACTGGAAGCCAATGTAATCTGTAAAGACAAGGTGTGATATGATCTGTTTTTCTTGTTCTAGTAATTAAACGAGCTGCAGAGTTCTGAATCGTTTGCAGCTTTTGAATCTCATAAGCTGGCAGGCCAAAAAGCAAACTGTTACAATAATCTAAGCGAGACGTGATGAAAGCGTGAACAAGTTTCTCCGTGGTGCTCTGATCTAGGATGTTACGAATTTTCCCTATCTTCCATAACGCATGGGAGGCTGACCTACAAACATTAACAACATGGGCCGACATACTGCCGACTCTATCCATGGTACACCAAGATTACGAACTGCGTTCGAAGGCTGTATGGTGACATCACCAATCTGTACATCACAGCGAGTTACCGGGCCGACACCTTTGAATTTAGATGAGAAATGTACAATCTCTGTCTTCCCGTCATTGAGAACTAGCATATTTTCTCTCATCCACCCTCGGATATTCTCCACACAAGACTCGATAACATCGATCGGGACACGATCGCCCTCACAAGTGATATAAGATTGGGTGTCATCTGCATACATCATACAATTAAGCCCATACTTGGTCACGATATCCTCTAATGGTGCAATGTATAAGCTGAAAAGAATTGGTCCAAGGACCGAACCCTGGGGGACGCCGCATTCAAGGAACTGTGCCTCCGACACAATTGACTCAACACAGACCGATTGCGTACGACCCCGCAAATACGATTTGAACCAATCCCATACAGTTCCTGAAATACCAAATCTGTAATGCCTCAATCTGTGAAGCAAAATGCTATGGTCAATTGTGTCGAAGGCAGCCGATAGATCAAGTAAAATCAGAACAACATCTCTGCGTCTATCAAGAGAACGCAATACATCATTTTGCACTCTAAGGAGAGCAGTTTCTGTACTGTACCCAGCTCGATATGCCGATTGATGTTCTGCGAACAGATTATGGTGACATAAGTATGCATTCAATTGTTTAGAAACTGCATGTTCAATAAGCTTTGAAAGAAACGAAAGATTTGATACAGGGCAATAGTTGTTAAATATGTTTGGATCCAGGTTTGCCCTTTTGAGCAAAGGACGAACGAGTGCCGATTTGCATGAATCTGGAAATTCGCCATAAAGCAAAGACCTATTGATGATATTACAAATAGCTGGAGCCACCTGTTCATTACATTGTTGTAAGAGTACTGTTGGCAATGGATCGAGCATACAAGATTTTGGTTGCAAGTTGCTAATTAGCATTGACACATAATCGATTGTGATAGGTGTAAATGAGTGAAGTGAAACATTTGAGGTTGGGCAATCAGAAGGTGTAACAAATGTCATATGCTTGCGAATGTCTTGAACTTTAGATCGAAAGAAGTGTGCAAAGGCATTTGGTAATTTTGCAATGTCCATATCTGGGAAAATTCCTCTCATGGTCTTCTTTTTTCCGATCATGTTGTCTATAATCTTGAAATAGATTTCTGGTCGGCATGATCTATCCGATCGCGATGATATGCAGCTTGAGCGTCATTTAATTTTCTAACATAACTGGAACGGAAGGATTTGTAAATTTCTCCATGTACAACTAGTCCGGTTTTAATCCATTGTCTTTCAAAGCGACGAAGATCTCTTCTCATCCCCAAAAGCTCTTCGGTATCCAAGGGATCCGTTGCTTGATTGGGGTCACTTTAGTTATTTGAGGAGGTTGAAGGAATTCAGAGGCGGGGCATTCGAAAATTGAAAGTTTAGCTCCCAACATTTTAATGTCGTCAAATGGTTCTTATATTAGTAATAATTGAACAAAATCTAGAATCGTGTTGTCGCATTTTATGACTTTAACCATAGACTCTCGAGAAAAACGGGACAGGCAACTGCTGAGGTTTCTTTGTGCGATCTATCTTGGAATACATTAAAGTTTATTTGCCAAGCGGTCCCCGACAACAATACTTCGTACTTAACACTGAATCTCATTAACGATCAAACTGACGTTCTGAATATGTACACTTTGCTCTTGCATGGCACGTTCCGAGTAATGACACAGAGAATTTGAGGGTTTTTTGATACTAGTCATGGTGAATGTTCTGATAACGATGAAGATCACATTTTGGATTCAAGCCGAAGCCAACGGGAAAAAAACAGACGATAAAAACAGTGTACATTTAGCCATAGACTCTACAGAAAATCTTGCTAGATATCGACAATATAAGTTTACGTTCCTATCATAAAAATCTCCGATAACAACAAACATTTACAAGTTAGACAGTTTACACTTCCCCAGTCCTGCGAAACGAAAATCTGACCTTTATTTCATCTGTCACGCAACATTTGACGAAAATCAGGGAACACAAAAAATGACTACTCCATCGGAGCTCAATACACGACCTCTAACATTTTGGTACTGTTTTAGCCTAAAGAAACACCAAAGTTCGGATAAGCTACACATGTACATCCGCAAAGAACTAGAAAATACATTTGTAACACAGACTTTCGCTGTCAGGAGAAACTTCGCGATAAATCGGGACTATCCATCGGTTGATGGAGTCAGAAGCGGTAAGGTAGACAGGCATTTACACAAAGCTGAACGCTGTCCTCGTAAATTTGGCCTTCAGAGTTTTTAAACAACAACATTTCAGTAGTTAACATACATGCTTTACCGAATCATGGAGCACTCCTCGCACAGAAAATATTCCGACGGTTAAAAAACTGCAAAAACGAGGGAAAATTCGGAGATACACGGACGATTGCGGAATGTAAACAACTCTGTGATGTCAACTGCTGTTAAGTCTGGAACTAAAGTGGTATGTGTTTTGGATTTCTATTCGAAACTTTGTCACTTTACAGCAACATACTGACTCCCTGCAGACTTCTAGTTGCATCGAATCTCGCTACCAATATGTAAAAAGTACTTTAAAACCATTTTGACGAATTCTTCTCAAAATAGTTGTAACACTTTTATTTCTAAAAATGGACTTGCGGGTAATCCGAAATAACTTGTAATCCAAAAACATTATTACCGTATACCCGCATGCACGTGTCTATGAACCGGACGTTGTGCAGTCGATCGGGTCCAGCTTCATTCCGTCCCCGACCCATTAACACCTCTTAATTATTCCAAGTAGGATCGCACGCTGCTAATCCCATAGACCCTTTGTTCTCTATCGGAGTTGCCTGTCCCGTTTTTCTCGAGGGTCTATGCTTTAACCTCAAATTATCTAAAAATAATGGTATAATACTAACACAACAACAATGACGATGCGCCGTGGCATCGTGGCCTGTGGTTAGGGTAACGGTCTGACTATCAGAGGATTGTCAGTTCGAGCCCGGTTCAAGAAGCGGTGGGTCCAGAATAATGGACTAACTGTCGGAGGTTGGTGAGTTCATAACTCTAACACAGTGTTGTGCCCCTGAGCAAGGCACTTTAATCCTCAGTGCTCCATTGGAGGTTAGTGTGTTATGCGTACCTTATCCTGTAATTGGGATAACGCTCGTTGGAGATTGACTTATAAAAGGAATTATAAAAAAATGTATGAATTCCATTAAATATTCGTAAAAATAACAAGATTGCCTTGTAATGGGGCAGGTGCTGCAACTGTTGATAATTTTTTCAAAAATTCTTTGCAAATACAGTTTCTTGGTGACTCTCTAAGGCATGCTGAAAAACACAAAGTTCAGTTTGTCAACAAAGCTTGTTGGTCTAAACATCGGTGACAATTGAATTAGAGTTCAGACTGAAAGTTATTTGTCCAGTATACAATTAACGGTACACGTAGGCTAGGCAGTGTTGGCAAGCTTGTACTTGACAGTCAACATGCTGTAGGGAGTAGAACAAGAACGCAGTTGTGTAGACTGAAAAAAAAAATTGTCAAAATACAAATTATGGCTAGTTTTCAATCAGGTTCGAACTCACAACATACGGCATCCAGTCGCCTAGCGGAGAGGTAACAGACAGAACCGCTCGGCCAAATCCCCACTCTCAAAAAGAGTGGTTCAATAACCGGGCTAAGTTGTTACATTTTTCTGACTGCGACCGCTCCACTCGTTGTAGAGTTCTAAAGCACTCACGCTTGTACACTCACTATTACATATCGCACACAAACTTTATCGAAGCAATGAATACATCGCTTTAACTGGGTGAAAGACAGCCTCGGGGGCCATTCTGTCCACAAGCAGAGCAATCAACCGAGGGTAGAAAATACGGCTAGTTTCCAATCGGTTACTAACTCACAACATAAGGCATCCAGTCGCCTAGCGGAGAGGCAACAGACAGAGCTGCTCTACAAAGTTAGTACAGCTACTGCCCTGCTACTGCCTACGGGCAGTATCCCTGTCACTGCATAGAGGCAGTGACAATTATAGCTCCGAGTCTGGTTTAGTTTAAGAAGAGCTTGGGTCATATGACACTCAATTGACTGTGAAACATACATGTACTTGTACACAAGATCAGGCCAGAGAGCAATACACGGAAGATCCGGAGACTTAACAATTATCATGGATTTTGAATTCAGGCATACGAGAATAATCAAACATAAGAGAAAAAGATGGGGTCACCATGCTTGATCTTATATAAATCTACGACGAAAAGTCAGAGTTTTTTTCAAATCACTTAAAATCAATATAAAACCGTTCAAGTTCATGCAGTCTCGCTCCAGGGTCCATGATGCAGTGAATGAAATTTCACATTTCATCAACGGTAACAAAAAATTAAACCTTTGAACAGTAAAGACACTAATTTAAATGAAAAATGTGTGACTAAATGAAATCATTTATTTTCTACAAAATTTGCCATTATCACACCCAAAATTTCTGACACTTCTTTGATGTACTATTTTAACCTTCCAGTATTGTCAGTTTTGTAAAACATTTAAAGTACCATCTAAGTTGTATATGCCTTGGACATTTGAAAAAAAAATTTCGTTAGGTCACTGTGCTCAGTTTTTCACAACTCGGCAAAATGTAGCCAGGAATTCACAATTTGCATACTCTCTAATGATTGTCAGTTTGCATGTTCTTCGGCTGATGCTATTGAGCATTGCCAGAGTTGGATAAACTCAAGTCGGCTTGGACTGATAAATCCAAAAAGTCAACTGGTGCATATAACAATGAATCAAATTAATAACTTGCCCTAGTTATATGGCTCTACAACCTGCTGATAAGAGATAATGTCGAAATTCTACATCAGAACTACGTAATACATGTTTAATTTTACTCTGCGTGCATTCCTAATAAATATGTGGCTATATGATAATTTTGGGGGGACTTGAAAATTTTTGATCATATAGACGGGGGTAAGTTGAAAATTTTTGAAGGTATTGAGGGGGATCTGAAAGAAATTTAGATCTCAATCGTGATTCCTCCAGGCCCCCCAGTTTTATCGAACGCAGCATTAATCTTGTGTGAAGATCGTCTACTGTCCTTATAATCATTGGAAGTGTCAAAAATGGAACTGTCGAATGGATGAGGCTGTGGAACACTGTCGTCACAGGCTGGCTCAAATGATGGAGGAGAGGATCTCGGACAGGCTGACTCTGAGTAAGTGGAGTCGCATGCAGATCTGGAGTTTGACCCTGCAAAGAGAGGACCTGAGGAATACAGGATGGCTCAAGACTCTGGACTTGGTTTGATGGGATCTCTTTATCCGAAAAGTAATCTCCGAGCTTGTTATGCTGAAGGTGAGAATATGGACCTGTACCTGATGACACTCTATAGCAATCGCATTCCTTAACATGGAACAACATCCGACGAAGCTGATCACCACAGAATTTTCGGATGTAACACCATATAAGGAACATCGACACTGGTAACCAAATACCAGTCACGAACTGATGACTTCTTTCAGTTAGCATATAATTAGCCAAGATCGCTGACAGTATTGCCTCTTGGAGCTTTGGAATGCACTGGCATGGTGATTTGCAAGGCTCTGAGCATGCTGTTCGATGATAATGCTTTTATCATTTATCGGTAATTGGTCTCTTTATAACCACATTTTACAGGTGGACAGCTTGAGTAGATCATCATTATGGAGATTGACGAACTCTGGGGCAGGATCAGTGCTGCTGACGGCAGGACTGTCGCAAATGGTCGCATCTCAATGCACGGTCGTAAATGGCATCATTGATTTTACCATGTCATTTATCCTCCACAAGGCACATAGTGGTGAAAGAGGTGACGTGGACAAGTCAGCATTCTCGTTTGATGATGTTGGCAGCAAAGGAACTGCCAACAGCCTCTAGCAGATCCATAGTACACTGCTCAGCAAGTGATTGTAGGACCTGGTAAGGGAAGTGCACTGGTGACATGATGAGCATACCTGTTGAATTGATTTATTTAAGTCAAGATCCAAGAAGTAGCGACTTATGAACTTTTCATCTGATGACATAAAGGGTTGCTTAATCTGATGTGAATAGCTGTCGAAAAACATCCAGTACTTAATGCAGGATTGCAATACATCTATAGGATGGGACAATTGGTCAGAGCATTTAACGACCAGTAAAAAATATTTGCAATGGTCACACCATTCAAACAGTACTTGACATCGTTGGTGTCAGTCATCACCTTGGACGGGTGAGTTTCCTGGATCAAGTGTGTGTATGTGTTCTGCATAGATCTGAGCACTCTGTAAATCGAACTATGCACCTCCTTTGCTGGTGAAAAGAAGCCGAGCATTGCCTGAGATAACATCCTGAATTGACAGGGATCTAACGGTATATCTGACTGCCTTTTGTCTGAGTTGACTTGTTGCAGTGATTGTGTACCATTGCATCCTATATTATGGCGACACCAGTTACAAAAATGAGTTTAAGACCCAAACTACTAGGATGGAACCTCATAGAATACTGTGGAGGATAAAAAGAGAGCAGAAGTTAAGCAAGAGGCACAGACTGACCAGGTAAGTGATCGGAATCAGGACAATCTGCAGATCGAAAGGTAAAAATAGCAGGTGTGGAAAGAGAACTGAGGAGACATCGTATGTACAGACATGACCTGTCAATGCGTCAGGATTCAAATGATGAATCCATCCTTTCGTCAAATAGAGATGGACAGTTCCCAAGACTGGTTCCCCTGTAATGAGATTGTCCTTTGAAGATGGAAAGGACAATTAAGAGTGCCTGCAGGATTGTTTCAGCGACCACATTTTTCCACATTTTCAGGTGACGCTTCTAGGAAAGGAAATGTAGCATTTGATATTTGGAAGTATGAAGATGAATGCTTTCGTAATGAGGGCATGTAGGCACCGGAAGTGTTGGTTCAGGCTGTGTTTCATTGACAGGAGATGATGGTATAACTGTAATGCACTTAGGAATAGATGCCAGTTTGGATGGTATTTTAGAGAAGTTGGAAATAATCTACAGTGAAGTGGAAACGAGCGATGATATTGGAAAGTTTCTAAAGAGATAGCGACCAAAGAGAGGGAGAAAGTGTTGCAGCCTATAGTTCCCAATTGCAGTTGGCCATCGACAAAGTGAAGCAGCGGGGAGGCATTCAGGCTGCGATGGTTAATGAAACTTTGCGCACAGTTTTTGAGAAAGTTGGCAGATAGCAATTTGAAGAGTATGCTTTACCACAAGAGAGATCAGATTGCTACATTCAATGAGTTAGTTCGCACAGCTCGTAGCATTGAACAGGAATTCAGATAAATTTCAAGAGAAGCTAAAGGTAAACGCTGCCTCTGGACAGAGATATCAGAGTACAGTGACAGAATCTGAGAATCAAATGAAGATAGGGTATCAGTGAAGTTCTGTTTACATTGCAGAAACTTCCGACAGACAAGGATGCTTTACACTCTCACGTAAAAGAGATGAAAGAAGACATGACCCAGCAGAAGGACGACCATGACATTAGAGACCAGTCTGAAGCAGTGTTGAAGGGTCAATGCAGGAAACCCTTAGGGTGTTACAATTGTAAGAAAAAGGGACACAGATCCAAGTATTGTCCAGAACCTAAGAATAGTAGAAATGCTATGTATGTGATCAGGAGGGCCACATTGCCACGAAATGTCCGTATAAACCTCCTTTGACACAACAGGCAGCAGAGAGTTTACCCCAGACTCTAATGCATAGCGCCAGATTAGCAGGGAAAGAAGGTGAATGATAGTAAGGATACAGGTGAAAAGACAAAGAACCCTAAGAAAATACAGAACAGAAGTATCAGCAAACAGTGGACAACATGTTTTGATGCTGTTAAGACCTGTTGGACGAGTGGTTGGAGCATCTAACGAGGATTTCATTGTTGTTTAAGTACATAAATGTTGCTGTTTAATCGATACAGGTTCACAAGTCACTACGATTTATGAGAGCTTTATCATGAAAAATTGTCGCATCTTACAATTCGGCATACTGAGGAAACTCTGAGCATTGACGGCAACAGGAGCTGGAGGCCAGACTCTCCCTTTCCTGGTATTTGTGGAAGTGACATTGTCACGCACAGAATCAGCTTTCGAATGTCAGGAGAGGTATGTGATTCCCGCCTTGGTGGTTTAAGATAGTAAGCATAATTTGAAAGTAACTGTAACGACTGGAACAAATATATTGGGATATTACCCTTTGAGTAAAGAAATGGCTTTTCATGGAAAGAAGACTCAATATATGAAACTGTCTGTCAAAGGCACAGAGGAAAGAAATCAGTCCCTAGGGTGGAGAGGGAGGTTTTTGTGCAACGGTTACTTTATTTGATTTTATTAATTTTGACTGTGATATTTCAAATAAAGAGTTCGACTCAAACCGTCTGACTGCTTTCTCTATTACTACATGTCCATATCTCCTCTCAAATCTGTGTATAAATCATTGTAATTGCTCCGAAAAATTGCCAACTTGCTAATCCGCTGTCCATATCATCGGATTAATTGACTAAGTCAACACCACAGCCGTCCCATGCACAGTAAAATAAAGAAAGGGTTGAAGATCACGGACACATTGTAACGATGTCGTCCGTAAAACTAGTGGACGCTTAAAATATTCATGATTTCGAAAATAAACATGAAGGTACACAACTTAGTATTCATAAATAAACGGTACTCCCTAGTGACCGGCCACTGAGAGAAATTACTGAAAAAAGTCGAAAACCTGAAAGCCACAACCTCGCGACCGGTCGTGTAGACAAATGTTGGCAAAAATTCCACAATTTACACTAACAGCCGCGACCTCACGATCGGTCGTGGAGAGAAATTACCACTGAGGAAAAGAAGCAAAAGTCTAAATGCCATAACCTCATGACCGATCATTGAGAAAATGTCGGGCTAAATTTAGCACTTTACAGCCAGGACCTCACGACCGGTCTTTGAGAAAAATTACCAGGAAAAAAGTCAAAGCATGGAAGCCATATACCTCATGACCGATCGTTGTGAAAATGTCGGGAAAAATTCAACACTTTACGGCCACGACCTCAACCGATCGTGGACAGAAAAAGAAGTCGAATAGCCAGGCAAAGTGAAAAACCCAGGCCTAGTCGGGCCTAGTCGGGCCCTCTAGGTTGGCGATCTAAAATTTAAAGCGAATTCAAACACGTTGGAAATTCCCGCAGAGACTGAGTTTCACGAAGCTACATTGTGCCTCAGCTGGCCCTGTCGCGACGCCAGGGATCGCTGCCAAAATCAAGCATTTTGCGTACCCTCGATTGATGATTACTTTTTTGCCACCGAACACAGAATATAGTTTGTGCAGGTTTTTATTTTGCCTTTTGCTATTTTTTTTTTTGAAATTCGTGCGACGAAATAGCCACTCGCAATTTGCATTGATCGCAGCCTGCCATGCCTCCGTGAGCGCGGGGTTGATTAATTCTCTTCAGGGTACAAGCAGACTTTCGCCAAGATTCACGTGTGTTCGACATGCTCTATGTCCCGGGACCGTTTTCTCGAACGTAAGTAGCGTGGCGCCGTTCTTGGTGTGCGTGGCCTTTCTCACTTGTTATGATCTTCATATCTTGTTGTGTGCCGAACATGGAAGTATTTACGCATACAAACTAGTTTTCTGTCAAATAAAAAAGATATTTCTGAGAATTAACCGCACATGTTGGGGTTAATGTCTTTCCCTGCCATTCTCCGCCCATTTTTAGACAGTACAACTGTAAACTCGGACATGCCTAAAAGCATATGGGATACGTTCAGATAGGCGCATTGATATGTTTACATGTGTAACCGTGTAGCCAGACGATTCACACATGAATCCGCTTTAAATTTTAGATCACCAACCTAGAGGACCCGACTAGGCCCGACTAGGTTCGACTAGGCCTTGGTTTTTCACTTTGCCCTGAAAGCCACGGTTGTTGAGAAAAATGTCGTGAAAAATTCAAAACTTTACAGCCACGACCTGGCGCGATCGGTTGTGGAGAGAAAATATTGGGAAAAAATCAGAAACCTGAAATCTACGACCATGGACGCTTAAAATATTCTCGTGGAGAGAAATTGAAGCTCCTTGTCTGTGATGAAATCAACTAGGCTACCGTCCGACCGATCAGGAGAGAAAATGTAGAAAAGTTAAAAAGTCACTAACAACAGCCATGTGGAGAGACAGCTCAGAAAAAAATTAAAATAAATCTGGACGGCCTGAAGGAGAACAGCAACGTTACAAAATTTTTGATGACATAGATTAAGTTCCTGACTACATTTTCCTACCCTAGGACTTTAAAAAGCTAAGTTGTCCATGCTTTTAGCTCATTCATATTATGTGCTGCCGTCGTTGAGTTGCGTGTTTGAAGAATGATAATGGTGGAAAGTGCATAACAATACAGCGAAAATATGTAAAAGTCAGCGTGGACCCTCTGATGTGCCGCGCAACAACCTAAACGCAGCCGCTGACGTTTTTACAGACAGAATACACAGACAATGTATCAAATACCATGAAATCGTTTTTATTGAAAAGGCGTGCTTGCAGTACCAGCACCTTAACAAACAAAAAACTGAATAAAAAGTTGATGATTTTATCCATCTAGTTCTCGGAAACTGAAGCGAGGGCTGTCCGTCTTTGAGGAAAATACTATAATGTATGCTAGATATGGACCCTGAAGGGAAAAACACACTAACATTTAAAACGGGAATGGGCAAGAAAATGTCAGCAAATTCGTAAATCTGGTAATATCCGCGGGGTAATACTAGGAAGTCCAAGTCGTGTTCCTTGCCATTCAAGATGTTTTGTTTATACGATGTGCACATGATGAGGTTCTTATGGAATACCGGTAGGTGAGAACGTCATTGGTGGATAGTCGCTGATGTATTAGTGGGGAGGCCGGGCAAACGAGTCGGTCACAGTCGATGACGGTGTGCTACGTTTATGATAGACGCTAGATGTACGGTGACAATGGTGGCATCGAATAATATGGATAGTGTGTAATACTGGCATACACGATGACATCAATCTATATTTAGCTGCCTGCAGCGGCGTCCGTTCGGTTGATGCTGTCCGAGCCTCGCGAGAAAAAAAATCTCCTTGTCTTTTGCTGAAGAAGCTACCACCTTGATTGACCAAGGAGGTTTGTGTAGATGCAGAGGCAGGAAACGTGATACCTTGCCCTTCAGCTCTTTCCGTGCAGGATTTACAGACGTTTTTGTTATGTTCTCAAACTTATCGTTAGTAACTTTTTGTGACAAAAAGGATACAAATTGAATCCTTGTTTTGATTTTGTATGATTGATTAAAACCAGTCGTGTAGCGTGCTCATATAAAACGTTCGCTCATTTTGAGCATGATGTACGAACTTTGACATGTAACATCATTATATAACATCAACGCATCATGGAAATATGTTTACTTCAGGACTGGAATTATACAGGTGTGAGGTCAAAAGGTTCTACTTCCGACGTCCGCCTTTACGGACGACATCGGATCATGACCGACTTAAAAATGTAGGTTGGTTTTCTGGCTCAAGAAGACCATTTTAGATGGCGTACTTTGGCATGTAACAGTTCATCAGTATAGTGATGCTATAGTCGTTAAATTTCGATTGACTTCTATATCTGCTCAGATTTGCGTTTTTTGTGACACTGTGTCTGTGATCTTCAACCCTTTCTTAGTTTACTACGTGTGTGATGGCTGTGGTGTTGACCCTATCAATTAATCCGCTGATACGGACGGCTGATTAGCAAGTTGGCAATGTTTTCGGGGCAATTACAGTGGTGTATACACAAGTTGGAGAGCAGATAACGACTTATCGGTAATATATAAGCAGTCAGACGGTGTGGAGTCGAAATTTTTATTTGAAATACCACAGTCAAAATTAATAAATCAAATACAGTAAACAGTTGCACAAAAAAAATCCCTCCCCACTCCTCTCCCAACCCAGGGGACTGATTTCTGTGCCCTTTGTCAAAGGCTGGAGGCCAGGAAAAAACTTTATTGGAAAGGATGGATGTATTGGGGATATAAGTGGGATCTTAAAACACCCTGTTACTATAGAATCGAATCATATGAGGACAGTGATGGGAAGAGCACGAGGTGGACCTGTAGGAGATGAATATATGATAGCTATTGAACCCAGAACAAGGTCAGCAGGTGGATGACTACAAGTTGTGCTACAGTCGTAATAACCTGTCTACCGAAGAAGTCAAAGGTACCTGAAGTGATACAATATAGGACATCGAAACCCTTAGGGATCAAACCTCGTGAGATCATAGGAAAAACGGGCTACGGCACCCTTACAAGTTTGCGTGGGGCTGAGGACCCATGCTCATGGGTGCAGCAACTTCCTTTTTCAATCGAGCAAAGGCAAGTTCTCTTCGGGATTCCATGAGTTGAAGCTGTTATGGTAGCCCTTCCACTTGATCAGGAAGAACTATTTGCCCTTCACTTTCTTAATCTTGAGCACCTTTTTAACCCTATAGACGTCGTCGTAGCAGCTCTGCAACTCATCCATAAAAAAAATGTGCAAAGGACCTCTTTGCCCTGCCAGTCAGCTATTTTGTACACGGGAGCTTGAGTTAGGATGGACCGTGGAAACGGTGAAGATCTCTCTGTCCAGTTCGGCAGGTAACCTTTGGCAAACACGCCCTTTTACCTCAAAAAACACACTTACCCCCACTTGGAACTTTGGCACCACCTCTCTGGCTTCAAAATTTCGCCTATACAGGGCTTGGAAGGCTGTCTGGTACGTTCCCAGCTTTCATGTCCTGTCATTTCAGTAGTATGCTGCCATGCTTGGTACCATTGTAATTTGCGACCAGCTAGGGCAAGAAATCGACGTAGGTGTGTGTGTTTTTGTGAGTGAATTATTTGCACATCAGCCCTTTGAAGGGCTTGTTAAACCAGTAGATGTCATCTACTGCAAGCCAGTCTTGCATCTTTCTGTCAGTGAATTTGTGCCCTTTGTCTATCAGCAGCTTTACGGGACTCTGGCTTCTCTCACTGATGATGCTTTTGAACGTTGAAAGAGTGTCTACGCCAGTCTTTGTTTTGATAGGCTGGACCCATGCAAACCTGCTGACCTAGCGGTACCCTCCATTGTCCCGGACGTAGTACCGCATCTCTGCAAGGCCCGTCTGCCACTGTTCATCTCTTCTGGTAACAAACACTTTGCAAAAGAAAGCGCTTCCCTTACGGAAAATTTAGATCTACATCTAGTCCACAGTAAGTCTACATTAGACTTTATTTTAATTGGGCATTAGATCTACACCTTCATCTACTTTTGTGCATACTAATGAGGTCATAGTTCAGAGAGTAGATGAAATGTAGACAAAATGTGGATGAAAAATTAGATGAAATTTAGATCTCAGGTTGATGAAATGTAGACAAGATGTAGATATACTGCTTCATCTACATTTTTCATATTAATCAAGTCATAGTTTTGAGAGTAGATAAAAGGTACATGAAAGGCATACAAGATGTAGATGAATAAATTACATAATAAGATGTGGCGTAGACAAAGAACAAGAAATTAATGATACATGGATATCATGCAAAAGTGTTGAAAATGAAAATGCAAGTATTTTAACATGTCAATGAATTTTTAGGCATTAAAAATTGACCAATGGTCATGGTGTAGCACAGGTTAGGGCTACAGTTCACGATGAGTATCACTATATTGCATATCACAAATACATCCTCTTGATGTAATTTGGTGGCAACTTCACTGAGGACCATGCTATCAATGGACCTTTGCATAACATGAAATATCTCACGCTGCAAAAATCAATCATTCAACGACCGATCATGAGTGGTATTCAGTTTGAAATAGAGAGTAGAACATCGTGCAGGCTTACTCAAATTTTTCAAAATCTTTCTCAACTGTACATACATTGATTAAAAGAACAAACTGCATACAATTTGAAGCATTTCAGTACATTCAACGACGCTTTATTCAAAAATTTAGAACTGAAATATTCTACATGTTACACAATCAAAATTCATATGGTCGTGGTATTAAAACAGACGATCAACAAACCTTGCCTACCTCACAGGCCTACCTTACAAGTTGCATTACTATTACCGCAGTACCAGTACAGTTGCAGTGTAGAGGCACTGCCACCGTCAAGTTATTGATGCCAACCTATCGCTCTCAGCCCAATGTAATTCTCGATCGGAACACTTTCTATGCATATCACAATTGATGTCGCTAAAAACATGTTTCCAAGGTGTACAGATGACGAAAATGTGCCTGAAAAATAAGTTTTGTTGAAGTACGAATGGTGAGCAGGCTGGCTTCTCTCCCTGATATGCATTGATATGCTGAACCGTTGAAAACATGGCGCCTTCTGATTGCGCATGCGCACAAGGTCAACTCTCACAGTTGACCCGGAAATCGAAGTTAGTTACAAGGTTATTTGCTCAAAAAGAGCGAGAGGTGGAGGCTGAGAGGTGGGGAGATCAGTCCATACGCGAACTCTCCATGAAAATGCAACCGAATACGTCGCCCAGGTGAAGAAATTACTTAAAGCAGTACTGGTAATTTTTAAAGCTGACTCGTGTTATGCATGTACTGAAATGCCATTGCTAAAATAACACTGTAGTCTAATCTAGATTGTACATGTTACGTTGGGCAATGATAACAATGTCAATACAATTATTGTAAGTTGACTGAGAGATATAATCGTGGCTACTGATTTTTATACGATTCAGAAGTGACTAATGTGCTCAGAAAGTTTTATACAACAATGGTTTTGATGTTATTTTTACAACAAAAATTGTCATTAAAAGCAGCTGGGATATCAAACAGGTTCGTTTGATTGTTTGTTGGATAACAAGCCGAGAAAATTAAAGTTATCAGTTATTAAACTTACGAATTAGATCAGGGTCCGGCCCGTGATTAGATGCAACTATATTGACCCATCTGAAGAAAGTATCAATGAAAACATATTGATTTTTATTCTTTTTAAATGTGATTCACTTTAAAGTCACTTTTTCAAAGATTAATTACAGGTTAATCTTTATATTTTTAACTTTAACACAAAATTGTAGTTTGATCCCTGTGATATTTTGCATTTGTGTTCCTCGAATTAAACAAGAGTGCCTTATGATGATAAGAAAATCACTTATTTCTTCTCTCTATTGTTGTACAGTATGTCTTTAAATGTAAGGTAAAATGTCTTGTTTTTACTGATGCCTTCTGCCATGGAGCCTGCAGTTTGCTTATCATAGAAATTGAAGGGATAGGATTGTTGGACATAGTACAAACAGCAAGAAACAGTGCTTTATATAAAATGTATACAAGGTGGCGCTTTTTGTAAGTGGAAGTAGATGAGTCTTTGTTTGCCTATGTGAATTTCGTTGATGAAACTCCCTTAGATTAAATGGATGGTAGATCAGTGTAGATCAAGCGTAGACGAAGTTAGTGCAAAATGT